>NC_087202.1:108177573-108217573 GCF_015104395.2 Macrobrachium nipponense | reverse complement strand
CGTTATGGGGCGTGTGCTCTATAACCATGAAGGGATTTTTGGGATGGCTTATTCGGCTGGAATTTTTCATTTTAACTGTAATCACAGCTCCTCAAGGCGGAGAGGGAAAGCTTCGCGTGTTATTTGTACTGACTGTTTAATTCAAGAAGCATTTTAGATACAAATTAAAACTTGGTCGAAGATCGAAATTCATTTTCATAATTGAGACAGACACACACATGTATATGTCAAGAAAGAAAGAATTACATTTGTGTCTGTGTGACTTTTTTTTTTATAGTAAGTTAGTGAATATGTAAGCAGGGGGGAGAGAGAGATTGCTTAATTTTCGCGCCAGCTGTGCAGAGGGCATGGCAAAAGTTTTGCAAGTAGTCAGCATAATTTATCTTAGCAGTTCAGGATTTTGTTTTTCGCCGTCGGTCGAGATTCCAAAAAATTCTTCCTCAGATTATTGTAACTTTAACTTAGTTCGTATACTGACGTACGTTACATTTCCTATGATTATTAAAGATTGGGCGAGATGCAAAATTGTTCGTTAAATTGTTGTAACTTTAACTTAAGTCGTATGCTGACGTACGTTGCATTTCCTTAAATGAGCGAGATGCTTCTATGTCACATAAAAACTGGGAAACAATAGAGGGACAAATATTCAGAAGAAAAATCTGGCTTGACATCGATATTACGGATTCCGAAAACTTGTCCTGATGCTGATATGAGTTGTCAACGCGCTTTGAATGCCTTTGATAATCGTGCGAGAAAGCTGTCATTGACTTACGATCGCATTTTTCTTCTTGAATGAAGCGCGGGGCACGTGTCTAGTGGAAGCCTTTTCATTCGAGTTTCCAAACTTTCCCCATGCAAAGACTCTTCACGTATCGAAGCCAAACTTTTATAAAATGCGTTTTTTAATCCTTCTCCCTTCAGGTTCTATAATGAGTCATAAATTTTTACCCTGGATGAAGGCTCAACTTCGTCTCAACTCAGTCAAAAAGTTTGCCCATTGTAAATACTTTCTTTCGCACCAGGTCCTTAAGTGGAACGCAAGTGGTACTTGTGATCTAATGGAGGGTAGGTACTCTGCTTCCCGTATAATACATTTCACGTAATTGCGTTATGGTAGCTTGGAGAACCTCTCCAAGATAACAAACCACATAGTAACGAATATACCACGAACACACACACACACACACACACACACACACACATATATATATATATATATATATATATATAATATATATATATATATATATATATACATTATATATATATATATATATATATATATATATATATATATATATATATATATATATATATATGTATGTATATATATATATATACCCAATTATATATGCATACATAAACGTAGACAAATAGATACATACATGTATACTTGTAAATGAACACGGAGTCAGACAGCAACAAAGTCTCTAATCGACCGTCGAGAGGGAGAGTAATGAAAGGAAAGTGGGATATTTTTTGGCCTTGCAATGCGTTTAACTCTTCTGACAGAGGAGAGGGTCTGCAGCAGCTTACAGGGAACAGCAGTAAAGAATCGAAGTTCGTCTGTTTACATTCTATCGCGAAGCGCAATTTTGTATAACAAGTACCATCGTTGATACCATCCGTTTGCCTTTGATACTCCTCTTTCCAGTTTTGAAACTGCGTTTTGTACGCTAAGTGAGAGAGAGAGAGAGAGAGAGAGTTTGCCTTTGACACCTAGTTCCAGTTTTGAAACTGAATTTTATACTTTTAAGAGAGAGAGAGAGAGTTTACCTTTAAAACTCCTATTTCCAGTTTTGAAATTGCACTTTATACGCAGAGAGAGAGAGATTTCCAGTTTTGTAATTGCATTTTATACGCTGAGAGCGAGAGAGAGAGGTTTGCCTTTGACACTCCAGTTTCCAGTTTTCAAATTGCATTTTATACGCCGAGAGGGAGAGAAAGTATTTTTCTTTATCCGATACATTGCTATCCGTTCTGATAATGTTCGTTTTCTATTTGTTTTTTGTAAAAATTCATTGGACCATATTTCCTTACCTCTATATAGTAGTTTCTAATGTTTCATGGAACACTAAACAAAAAAAAAATATAACTAAAAAAAAAATTCTGTGATCTAATGTTTGTATGAATATAGCTTGAGCAGCCAGATAGGAAAATTCAGTAAAGTTTGCCAAACACATTCATGGAATATACCAAACAAATGGGTCGTGGTAGCTCGGTTGGTTTAACTCGGACTCCACCATGGCGCTCCCAAGTTCAGTTCAATAGCAAGACTTGATAGATTTCAATGACCAGACGCGATTTGACCGTCCCTGTGGGTTCAGGAAACCCTATAAGACTATCATCCGAGTCCTCTTCAGCGTGGCTGCAGAGGCTTAGATGCTTCTGGTCTTATGGGTATAGTTCGGTCTTTAAGGCCTGAGCCAGTGCATTGGCCTGCCCCCCTTACTTCAGTCGCTCACGAGTGACTGGTAACCAAAAGCGAGTGGATCGTAGAATTAAGCTTCAGTTCGGAAATCTAGCCGTGAATACAAAATAAAAATGGTTTATGAAAAGAAATATTGTGAGAAATAACTGTTCGTGGTGTGGCGAAAGGAGTGGAGTGTTTGGAAAAGACCAGAAGCCATTAGAAGGGAATATTATATTACTAGATAGTTGGAGGTTGTGGTATTCGAAGGATATCTATAGTTATTGTCAAAGAAACAGAGGATGGATAATTTTATTTAGGAGAGTAAATGGATGGTCTGCTAAAACCTTCACGAGTATTATATATTAGACAGAATTTTAATCCTTTTTTAAAAATGAAAATGCCCTCCTGAGTTCAGAAACTACATATATATATATGAACATTATCTTTCACCTCAGCTCAGTATACATAAGCTTACCATTCATTATATTCACATGGCTAAATCTGGACATGCAGGGGAAAGAAGGCCCCAAATGGGGTTAGTGCCGTCAGTGTACCTCATGAGGTGCACTGTTGGCATTACTGAAGGTTCTTTGCCGCGTTCCGTCACCCCCTTATTTCAACCCCTTTCAATTCTGCTACTGTACCTCCGTTCACATTCTCTTTCTTCCATCGTACTTTCCACATATAAAAGTCGTTCCATAGTACAACTGCGAGGTTATTCTCATGTTACGCCTTTCGAGCCCTTTCACTGTCAGTTTGCTCCTCAGCGCTGAATGACCTCATAGATCCCAGCTCTTGGCTTTTGGCCTAAATTCTATAAACTATTCTATAAGTAAGAAGAGTGAAGATATAAGAATCACGTTGTAGACAAGGGGATAAGTTAAGTATATCTTAGTTTTACCAGACCACTGAGCTGATTAACAGCTCTCCTAGGGCTGGCCCGAAGGATTAGACATTTTTACGTGGCTAGGAACCAATTGGTTATCTAGCAACGGGACCTACAGCTTATTGTGGGATCCGAACCACATTATATCGCGAAATGAATTTCTATCACCAGAAATAAATTCCTCTGGTTCCACGTTGGCCGGGCTGAGAATCGAACTTCGGACCACCGGATTGGTAGTCGAGAGCGAAATCCACTCGTCCAACGAGGAACTAGACAAGGGGATGCCGAGTTAGCCTCGCATTGAGAATTATATGGGATTCTTTGGTTGAGAAAGCGAGACAAATTGCATGAATGCAGATTTAGGCAAATTTAGAATCTACACAGTTGTGAGGCGCAGCGTCCTCTGTTCACCAGAATTTAATCACTTTTAACCTTCAAAAGTGACCCCTGATCCAGGATCCTTAAAGGTTACAAAAGTTACAACGGGCACTCCCAGGAGATTTGATGTCAAACATTTGCATAATATTCACCCTTAGATCATTTTAATTAAGGAACCTATCTAATCCAGCTTCCATTTGAAACCGGGATAAGTCTTGTATCATTGCAGGATTAATCTCAGAATATGTACCATGTTCTAATGCACTGAGCTGAACCCTAATTAAATGAGCTATTAATTCCTCTTTGTCATGAATGTTTCTCTCAGGATCCCACTATTTCAGGGACACCTTTATCCTTTGAACAACTACTGCTTTTTACAGTCGTGCTTTTATACGATCTATCTGGTCCAATTGGAATTCGACTGAAGAAATTCTAGAACTGATTTCCAGTTGCTGACAATCCTTAGAAATTGTTTTGGAAAACGTGAAATACAGTCTATCGCTTGATTCCTCATTTGCTTATATTGTAAACAGGTTTTCTCTTTTTCAAGTAAAAGAGTTAGGAACTGTACATTATCTGAACCCTTATTCGTATTCTTCCCTGCCAAATGGCCAGTGCCGCTCAGTTGTGGTAAAATGAGTAAATCCTTAAATGCAGTCTATGCCATTTATGTATTTGTATATAGGAATGCAGCTTATGACATTATTTTCCACAAAATTCAGCCGTTGGACTGAATACCTGTCTCTTACTCTGACGTATTTTATGCAAATTTTACCTTGCAAGAAGTTATGCTGTGATTAGTGAAGATGTACTTGAAACCCCTTCTACTGATCAAAATAAGATCATTCAGGGTTAGTGATTAGACACTGAATGTCTCAATTGTGTCTATGAGTTGAGTTCATCAGGAAAATATCTATGTTACACACAGGTGAGCACAATTGTACATCTTTACTGTCTAATCATGTGCGCTAATTTTGCTAACTTTTCTCTTCCAAGAAACACGGTAGTGGAGTTTATGTATTCATTATCAACTAAGTAGGGAAAGAAATTTGTGTTAACCTGTGCTAACCCTTTTTTATAGCATCAGAGTTATTTTTAAATTTCATCATTCTTTCAACTGCAACTATTCCCCATATGCCACACATTTAACTTTTGGAATTTTTAACAACAAATAGTTTGTGCCAAGTCCCTTGGCCATTGACTAAGTTCATCCATTGACTTAAATATTCTTCCACGGTACAGTGAGAGCCATCTGAAAGCTGCAGCTGAACACGCCTCTTTATCCTTTACAACAATAGTAACCTTTTTAAATCCTCATTATACAATTCATTTTAAAGAAACTATGATCTTTAACTTGCATTCAGATTCAGCACGCGGTCCATTACCATAAAGCACACTTGGCTTTAAAATCTCTTCACGCATTCTGACTGTTGCTTGCACAGGCCCTCTCCTTCTCTTGGAAACCTTTCAGAGCTCGTGTTTTACCCACTTTCTAGGCTCGTTGTTATCGTATTATCCCATCAACCATAATATAAATAATAACTTTTATACCATCCCAACCAATATTCATTGCTTGATTTGCCTTTTTAAAACTACTAAGGCTAGAGGGCTGCAAATTGATATGTTGATCGCCCACCTTCCAATCATCAAACATACCAAATTGCAGCTCTCTAGCCTGAGTAGTTTATATTTTATTGAAGGTCAAAGTTAGCCATAATCGTGCGTCTGGCAACGATATAGGCCAGGACACCACCGAGCCGTGGTTGAAGTTTTTCATGAGCCGCGGTTCATACAGCATTATACCGAGACCATCTAAACAGATTTGTTTTCGGGCGCCTTGATTTTACGATGCACAGAAAACTCAATTGCGCTTAAGTTTTACTTACTTTCCATTACGACCACTTTAGTTTCTTTTTAATTCTCCGCAGTATTTGTGTCATGACCATTATTATTTGCATACAGACCTTACACACTTGAATTCCTGCAGAGGAAAGTGCAGCTCTTCCAGCTATGCATCCAGGAAACGCAAGTACGAGCTCCTGGATGCGGAGACTATCTCTGTTAAAGTTGTTAGAATTCTTCATCCTCGGGCGAGGAGGATTCAAATGAAGCTGTATCTGACTCTGTCTGACCTGAATGGACAAAAAGCGTTCATAAGAAAAGTGCATCTTACACAATTATTCATTGCAGCTCATTGTGTCATTGTTGTCATTTTGAATTTGGATGACTACTTAGAAAGTTCAAAATGAAACGACAGAATGCCCAGCACTTTCGTGCATTTTTTAATACACGAAAGTACTTGGCATTGGGTCATTTCATTTTGAACTTTCCCAGTGGCTTCAGGTAATAAATAAAAGCACGTGCTTACTTTTGTGATTTCTTAGTACTGGATAACTACATTTTGCTTATGATAATTTTATGACGAACATATTGTCAAGGTTTTTGTTATCCACCATGAATTTCAGAGGTCATGGCGTAGTGTTTTTCGTAAACAACTTTTAAACCGACCTACGGATTTCCATGCCACTAAAACACTGAGTGTTTCAAACTTCGTCCTAATTTTCGGAAGTGCTGTACATTGGTACACGTTCATCATTAACTTTTTTACTTAAGAAAATGCGGTTAAAGCTGCGCTTACCCACCCAACCGTCCGCAAAAAGTGGTGACTTGCACCAGTGACATTGGTATAGCATTTCCTCCACTATACCTTTTCAAACGGTCTTTTGACTCATGGTTAAGTGTTGTTTTACCTATCCTGTCCCTACGAAATTTTTGAAATGAAATCAATATATTATATGGTGATATATATATTATATATATATATATATATATATATATATATATATATATGATATATATATATATATATATATATTATATATATATATATATATATATATATATATATATATATATATATATATATATATATATATATATATATATATATATATATATATATATATATATATATATATATATATATATATATATATATATATTAATAATTAGGTAAGGGCGATGGCTCCGTGTCAGATACATCATAAAGCACCACTTATTCGAAACGGTCTGAGGAAAGGCAAAAAGTTGGTCTTTTATCTAAGAGTGAACGGCTTAATTAAGAACATCTCTCAATTCAGTGCACTACCATAAATTATTATGACAATATTAGAAACACTCACTGTTTTATTAGCATGGAAATCCATACGTCGGTTTAAAAGCTGTTTACGAGAAACACTATTTCATGGCATCTGGTACAGAGTAATGCTCCTACAAGAATTCTATCCAAAAGTAGCAGACTCATGACACTTCAGAGGCTGATTGTAAATAACAGTTCGTAAGAATAATATTAAACTTGCTGGTTACTCATATTTTTCTAAATATCGTTGAACAGCACGGGAGAAAAAAAAACCGTACAAAACTTGTTCCTTTAAACGGAGAGTAGGGGACGTTAAGCATCTCAAGTATCATGTTAATCATGATCTTTGCATTTCCACAAAAGATACCTAAGTTAGACTCCTTATCTTATTTTGGGATCCTGACAGAGCATTGCGTCAGGAACATTAATAATGTAATTTAATTTTCTTAGTTCACAGAGGCTGAGAATCTTCTCGCAGTTCATAAGCATATAGTAGTACGTATTCACGCGCGTTAAAATTTAACTCAAAGTAACAGACATTGTTTTACTTCCAAGGGATGATATCGAATTCTTTGGGAATTCACAGGAATGAAAAGCACCCTCCAATATGTTCAGTGTTGCAAAACGGAACCGATGTAAAACCTTTTACGTTGCTTCCATTCTAAGGACAAGTATTTATTTTGTACCTGTATTAGTCAGTTGTGTGGGTGAATTTCTGTATGTATGAAAATGAGTAGATAAGAAATTTGTTTATTTACGTAAAATGTTATCAACAATTTCCACATTATAGGACACAAAATACATACGCAAATATATGAAGAAATAGTCCTGTATGTGAAACTATATACTAAAATATATTGTATGTGGAACGGCTATGTGTCATTTTTCTGTTTGACAAATACTCATTAAAATTTTGATATTGACCAAGATAGTCTTTACACAGATTATGAGGACTATACCATTATCAACTCAGTGCATGTACCGGAAAAGTGTATATTGTTCATATGCATCCATTATCATCAGTGTCTTCGGAATAACGGCAGAAACACCGCTGCTGTAATTAGGCTATAAAAAATCTCCGATAATTAAACTTCACCGCTGTAACAGCCACTCCGTCTTCTGAAAGAAATGAGGCAAGAATTCGGTTTTTCTCTTTTATATAATATATATATTATATATATATATATATATATATATATATATATATATATATATCATCTCTTCTATCTCTCTCTCTATATATATATATATATATATATATATATATATATACATATATTCATATATATTTATTATATGATATGATATATATATATAATATATATATATAGTATATATACATATTAAGCCATTTTCCCACGCAGAGGTTACCTTTAGGAAAAGACCAATGCACCATTGCATATAATACCATACTTTAACTGCGGGATCACACACACACGTGGATTATATATATATATATATATATATATATATATATATATATATATATATATATAATATATATATATATAATATATAATATATTATATATATATAATATATATATATATATGATATATATATATATTTAATATTTATATTATTATAATAAAATTATAAATATATCTTATATATAAATATTATATAGTATATTATATATATATTTATATATATATATATATATATATTATATATATATAATATTTATATATATATATATAGGTTGTTATCATTATATAATAATATATATATATATATATATATAATATATATATATATATATAATATATATATAGGGTCATTGCCCTTTCAGTAAGTTGGTGCTTAAGTTCCAATTTCTTTTATAACTGAAGTCCTAAGTTCGATTCTGATATGAGTCAGAAATATATATATGATTGATATACCTAATATATATATATATATATATATAATATATATATATAATATATATATATAATATATATATATATATATATATATATATATATATATATATATATATATATATAATATATTATATATTTATATATAGCGGTACTGATTACCGATATATTCTTACTTTCTTGATGGTATATGTTCAGGTATTAACATAAACGCATATATTACTATCCATTTGCTTTATAAAGTAATAAAATAATATTAGTAATAAAAGTATTTGCTTTGTATTAAATTTAATGTTTAGTAATACATAAAGTACTACAACAGTTTTAATCATCGTATAAGTTTTGCGTATATTTTTTATTAGAGAATACAGTGGCTGCAGAGAACTGAATTTAAGCGTTGCATTCTTCCTCTGAAGAATAAATAAGAACTCTTCGATTCGATAACTAAAAAGGATCACCCTTTTTCACTTTTTTCATGCTTACTAAACAGGATCACCCTTTTTCACTTTTCTCATGCTTACATGCACAGACAAGAATTGGGAGCAGCCAAATGTGAAATCGACTGAGCTTTAATTTAACAAGAATTCCATTGCACTGTTTTGAAAATTCCGTTATACCTGTTCAGCAACAGGAATTAAGCGTGACCTATATATATATATTATATATATATTATATATATAGTATGTATATATATATATAATATATATATATATATATATATATATATATCAATCATTCGAGCTACAAATGTCCTTTAATATCTAATTCGCTCTACCTCGGAATTGATATATTTTTCATATATGTACCGAAGGGGAATTTTTAGTTGATAATAATTTCGTCCCCCCATGGGATCGAACCACCGTCCAGTGGACGGGAAAGGAAATCAGAAACTGACAGTGACGTTATCGAGTCGGCCAACAGAGAGGCTATAAGTTTATATCGATTCTGACCATTACAAATCACTGTCGATCTTGGTGTTTTCGTAAGTAGAATCAATATGAAACCCCCTCAACCATGTTAGCCAATTCGAACGTTTAACCAACGTAGCCTTGTTATGAATACTTATCACATCACCGTGATTCATATAAATCATTCGAGCTGCAAATGTCCTTTAATATCTAATTCGCTAAATGTTTGAAAAATATATCAATTCCGAGGTAGAGCGAATTAGATATTAAAGGACATTTGTAGCTCGAATGATTGATATGAATCACGGTGATGTGATAAGTATTCAATATATAGTACTTTTGGGATTATAATAATTAATATAGGGAAATTTACAAAGGAATAGAGATATTTTTATATTATATAATATATATAATGAAATTAAACTCGATCACATCACCGTGATTCATATCAATCATTCGAGCTACAAATTCCTTTAATTTAATTCTAATTCGCTCTACCTTGGAATTGATATATTTTTCAAACGTACCGAAGGGGAATTTTTAGTTGATAATAATTTCTTCCCCCCTTGGGATCGAACCACCTTCCAGTGGACAGAAAACGAAATCAGAAACGGACAGTGACGTTATAGAGTCAGCCAACAGAGAGGCTATAAGTTTATATCGATTCTGATCATTACAAATCACCGTCGATCTCTGTGTTTTCGTAATTAGAATCGATATGAAACCCCCTCAACCATGTTAGGCGATTCGAACGTTTGACCGACGTAGCCTTGTTATGAATACTTATCACATCACCGTGATTCATATAAATCATTCGAGATACAAATGTCCTTTAATATCTAATTCGCTCTACCTCAGAATTGATATATTTTTCATATATGTAATGAAGGGGAATTTTTAGTTGATAATAATTTCGTTCCCCCATGGGATCGAACCACTGTCCAGTGGACAGGAAACGAAATCAGAAAGGGACAGTGACGTTATCGAGTCGGCCAACAGAGAGGCTATAAGTTTATATCGATTCTGACTAACTAAAAATTCCTCTTCGGCACACATATACTAAAAATATATCAATTCCGAGGTTGAGCGAATTAGATATTAAAGGACATTTGTAGCTCGAATGATTTATATATATATATATAGGATATATATATATATAGATATATATATGTGTGTGTGTGTGTGTGTGTGTGTGTGTGTGTGTGCGTGTGTGTGGTGTGTGTATGTATGATGTATATGTATACAATGATCGAGGCGAAAGCCCAATATTATACCGACATCAAGGGCAGATGGAAAGGCTCACGAACAGTTAACATAGTTTATTGAGGCCGGCCGACGGCGTTTCGCAATAATCCATTGCATCCTCAAGGCTGCAGTTATGCAATTTGATTTTAATTATTAAAAGAACGTCACTAGGATCAAATTAATCTCTAAAAATACATTTTTAATCTAAGATTAACTAAAAATTATTTTAGAAAAAAAATTATATATATGTATTCCAGTTATAATAACTATATTTATATATATATATTTATTTTATTAATAATATTACATATATAAATATACATATATATATTTATTTTCCTCATTTATAATCACTCAAAACTCATATAATAATATAATAATTTCACATATTTGTTTATTGTTGTTTTATTTGGTGACGATCTTTTTATTATTAAAAGCAAATTTTTGTCATTGCACCTTGAAGATGCAATGGATTAATGCAAAAAGCTTTCGGTCATTATAAACTATGTTAATTTGTCGTGAGAGATAAATATATATATATATATATATATATATATATATATATATATATATATATATATAAACATTAGGCTTAAAGGAACAATAACATTTGGTCATAAGCATTGCTTAGTTGTGCATTTTCAAGATTAAGTGATGACTTGCA
Organism: Macrobrachium nipponense; assembly: GCF_015104395.2. Classification (NCBI taxonomy): domain Eukaryota; kingdom Metazoa; phylum Arthropoda; class Malacostraca; order Decapoda; family Palaemonidae; genus Macrobrachium; species Macrobrachium nipponense. The sequence goes on along the minus strand of NC_087202.1, from coordinate 108,206,078 downwards.
CGAGTAAGCCTATTCACAAGAACCGGTTTTGTTCTGACCATGAATCCGTTGCTGCCAGCACGTTGCCGTTTATTACTTTTATTCAAATGAACCGTTCCCATGACTCGTCAGGCTGACGTCAGCCATCGTCCGGTAGTCAGTGTATACGTCTGGGATTTTTTTTTTTTATCGTCGAGAATTTGGGACCAGCTTGATCGATTGCTCGTTGGCCCGGTGGTGGGTTGCTGGTGACTCATGCAACAACGGCCCTTCACTTACCCGTCCATTTTGCAACCTGCAAATTGACGCCTTTTCTCATATAGCTGACACATTCAGGTCGTTATATCATCAAGTACAAAAGGTGGGCTTGGGGTTTAGTTTAGAGTAATAAATATGACAAGAGAACTGCAGTGGTCAATATGATTTTTAGTGGGTCATTGGGAAGTAACTGAATAACGTAGATTAGTGTGGCCTAATGCAGTAAATCTATGTCATATTCTGATATATGCATTTAAACAGAAATGCAGCGCTCGCATTGCATGCTCCCAGTCTTCTAGTTAATTATTAGGCTATTAACTTGATATTTGGGCGAATGTAATAAATGAAGTAAAATTATTCATACTCAAGGGAACACTCCAGCTGAATTGCTGCAAAATGCCCTGAATCTTCTCTTGCATTACTTATCTTTGTAAAAGTAACAAAGCAGCGATCATCGACTTTCCATTGCCATACAAAAGCTAAACTTAAGTTCTGGTTTTGAACATCAGTTAACTTTTACAATTACAAATCAAAATAGATTCACTGTTAAACCAGTCCTTATTAATTATTCGCTCCTCCTCAGTTATGCTCTCTGGAAGTGAAGTTGAATAAGTTCTTATTACTTGTCCCCTCCTCCTCAGATACAGTTTCTAGAACTGAAGTTTAAACCTGTCCTCATTAATCGTCCCTCTCCTCATTTATGATTTCTGGAACTGAAGTTAAACGTTAATTCTCTCTGGAAAGTTGAGGTTGAAATTAAGTCTTTATTAACTTGTCCCCTCTCCTCATTTATGGTTTCTGGAACTGAAGTTAACCGGTCATTAATTGAGTTCTCAAACCTCATTAATTGTCTTTCAATAATTCCTGTCTCTTCTTTCACTGAATTAAACCGTCCTCATTAATTGTCCCTCTCCTCATTTATGGTTTCTGGAACTGAAGTTAAACCGGTCCTCATTAATTGTCCCTCTCCTCATTTATGGTTTCTGGAACTGAAGTTAAACCGGTCCTCATTAATTGTCCCTCTTTCCTCATTAGGTAACTGCCTCCTCAATATTTGGTTTCTGGAACTGAAGTTAAAACCTGTCCTCATTCGGCTTGAAACTTGTCCCTCTCCTCATGGTTTCTGGAATGAAGTTAAACGGTCCTCATTAATTGTCCCTCTCTTCATTTAATGCTTGACTAAGAAGTTAAACCTGTCCTCATTAATTGATGTCTCTCGCCTCATTAATGCCTGAACTTGAGGTTTCTGGAACTGAAGTTAACCGTCCTCCATTAAATTGTCTCCTCATTTATGGTTTCTTCTGGAATGAATTTAAACCGGTTCCCCTCCATTTAATTTGTCCCTCTTCCTCCAATTTAAATGGTTTCTTGGAACTTAAGGTTAATTGGTCCCTCCTTCCCTCATTTCATGGTTTTCTGGAACTGAAAGTTTTAACCTCTCCCCTCATTTATTGGTTTCCTCCTTCCGCATTATCGGTTTCTGGAACTGAAGTTTAACCTGTCCTCATTAATTGTCCCCTCTCCTCATTTATGGTTTCTGGAACTGAAGTTAAAACCTGTTTCCTCATTAAATTGTCCCTCTCTTCTTTATGGTTTTTTCTGGGAAACTGAAGTTTAAACCTTCCCTCATTAATTGTCCTTCTCTCATTTAGGTTTCGGAACGAAAGGTAAACCCGGATTTCCTCAATTAATGTCCTCCCTTTCCTCCATTTAATTGTTTCTGAACCTGAAGAGTGAAACCGGTCCTCATTATTGTCCTTCTCCTCATTTATTTTGGTTTTCTGGAACTGGGAAGAAAGGTTAATTGTCCCTCTCCTCTTTATGGTTTCTGGAACTGAAGTTAAACGGTTCCTCATTAATTGTCCTTTCTCCTCATTATGTTTCTGGAACGGAAGTTTTAAACTTGGTCCTCCAATTTAATTGTTCCCTTCTCCTCATTTTTTTTTCTGGAACTGAAGTTAAACCTGTCCTCATTTAATTAAATTCCCCTCTCCTCCATTTATGTTTCTGGAACTGAGTTAACCTGTCCTCTTATTATCCCTTCTCCTCATTTATGGTTTCTGGAACTGAAGTTAAACCTGTCCTCATTAATTGTCCTTCTCCTCATTTATGGTTTCTGGAACTGAAGTTAAACCTGTCCTCATTAATTGTCCCTCTCCTCATTTATGGTTTCTGGAACTGAAGTTAAACCTGTCCTCATTAATTGTCCTTCTCCTCATTTATGGTTTCTGGAACTGAAGTTAATTGTCCCTCTCCTCATTTATGGTTTCTGGAACTGGAAGAATAAACCCTGTCCTCATTAATTGTCCCTTTCTCTCTGATTTTATGGTTTCTGGAACTGAAGTTAAACCTGTCCTCATTAATTGTCCCTCTCCTCATTTATGGTTTCTGGAACTGAAGTTAAACCTGTCCTCATTAATTGTCCCTCTCCTCATTTATGGTTTCTGGAACTGAAGTTAAACCTGTCCTCATTAATTGTCCTTCTCCTCATTTATGGTTTCTGGAACTGAAGTTAATTGTCCCTCTCCTCATTTATGGTTTCTGGAACTGAAGATAAACCTGTCCTCATTAATTGTCTTTCTCCTCATTTATGGTTTCTGGAACTGAAGTTAACCTGTCCTCATTAATTGTCCCTCTCCTCATTATGGTTTTCTGGAACTGAAGTTAAAACCTGTCCTCATTATTGTTTTTTTTTTTCCTGTTCCTCATTTTATGGTTTCTGGAAAATGAAGTTAAACCTGTCCTCCATTATTGTCCTCTCCTCATTTATGGTTTCTGGAACTGAAGTTAAACCTGTCCTCATTAATTGTCCTTCTCCTCATTTTTTTTTCTGGAACTGAAGTTAAACCGGTCCTCATTGTCCCTCTCCTCATTTATGGTTTCTGGAACTGAAGTTAAACCTGTCCTCATTAATTGTCCCTCTCCTCATTTATGGTGGAACTGAATTAAAAACCCCTGGTCCTCATTACTTTCCTTCTCCTCATTTATGGTTTCTGGAACTGTAGTTAAACCGGTCCTCATTAATTGTCCCTCTCTTCATTTATGGTTTCTGGAACTGAAGTTAAACCTGTCCTCAGTAATCGTCCTCCTCCTCATTTATGGTTTCTGGAACTGAAGATAAATTAGTCCTCATTATCCTCGCCTCTTCAGGTATGATTTCTGGAGCTGAAGTTAAACCGGTCGTCATTAATTGTCCACTATTCATCAGATGTGGTTTCTGGAACTGAGGTTGTTGTCCCCTCTTCTTCATTTATGGTTTCTGGAACTGAAGTTAAAACAGACTTCATTAATTGTCTGCTCCTCTTCAGATACAGTTTCTGGAACTGAAGTTAAACCTTTCCTCATTAATAGTACCCTCATCCTATTTATGGGTTCTGGAACGGAAGTTAAACAAATCCTCACTAATTGTCCACTGCTCCTCAGATATGGTTTTTGGAACTGAAGTTGAATCAATCTTCATTAATTGTCCACTCCTCCTCAGATATGGTTTCTGGAACTGAGGTTAAACCAGTCCTCATTAATAGCCCTTTCCTTCTCAGATATGGTTTCTGGAACTGAAGTTAAACCAGTCCTCATTAATTGTTCGCTCCTCCTCAGACACATTTTCTGGAACTGAAGTTAAACTAGTCCTTGTTGATTGTCCACTCCTCCTCATTTATGGTTTCTGAAATTGAAGTAGAACTAGTCCTCATTAATTGTCCATTCAGTATGTATGGTTTCTGGAACTGAAGTAAAACCAGTTCCCATTGATTGTTCTCTCCTCCTCAGATAAGGTTTCTATAACTGATGTTAAAACAGTCCTCATTAATTGCCCGCTCCCCTTCACATATGGTGTCTGGAATTGAAGTTAAACCAGTCCCCATTGATTGTTCTCTGCTCCTAAGATAAGGTTTCTGGAACTGACGTTAAAACAATCCTCAGTGATTGTCTGCTCCTCCTCAGAAATGGTTTCTGGAGCTGAAGTTAAACTAGTGCCCATTTATTGTCCATCTTCCTCAGATAAAATATATGGAACTGCTTTATAAACAGCAGCAAGAAGACTGGGAGGCATGTCTCTTGTTTATTTGTACAACAGACTAACGTTTCGGGAATTCTTTCCCATCCTTCTCCCTCCCGTTCCCTCCCCCTCCCCCTCCCTTTTACTCATCCCTCCACTTCCCTGTTTCCTCCCCCCCTCCTGCCCATAGTATTTCATTTATGGAACTGCTTCTATCTTTCCGCGTTGTTTGTTGCCAGAGATTTCCAAATATATATGAAGGTATGAAAATGCTACTTTTTTTATCACAATAGAAAAGTGACCCAACAGGCCGTGGGTGGTCTAAGCAAGATGTATGATAGAACAGCGTCAAAATACCATGTTGTCTATACAAAGGTATGGAAATATTACTTGTTTCAGCACAATAAAAATAACCCACTGGGCCACGGGTGGCCTAAGCAAGATATATGATGGAATGGTTTCAAAATGCCATGTTGTATAAATGAAGGTATGGAAATATTACTTTTTTTTTCATCACAATAAAAAAGTGACCTAATGGCCACAGGTGGTCTAAGCAAGATATATGATGGAACGGTATCAAAATGCCCTGCGGTATAGTATGCAAAGGTATGGAAATGCTACTTTAGTCATCACAATAAAAAAAAGTGTCCCAAAAGGCCAGATGGTCTAGGCAGTTATATGATGGAATGGTGTCAAGATGCCATGATGTAGTATATACAGAGGTATGGTAAGACTAGTTTTTATCACAATAAAAAAAGTAGCCCAACGTGTTATGGGTGGTATAGTAATTTATAAAATGCTTTCAAAAACAATCTGCTCAAGTTCAAGTAATACAACTAAAAGAATATTTTCAGGTGAAGCACAAACAAGCAAACAATCTCTGGCAAAGCTGCTCCTTAAGTGATGGTTTCCCTAGGGTTCCTTGGGTCCTCGCATCCTCGTGCTTCAGGTGCCTCCCAGACCCACTTAAGTAACCAGGCAGGTAACCGGCCTCCCTCCAGGGAAGAAGCCTCTGGGTAGGTTCTTCACCAGGCAAAAGTGTCCTTAAGGGATGGTTTCCCAAAGGCACCTTAGGTCCCCTCAACCTGGTGGTTCAGGTTCTCCCTAGGCCTGCTTCCCCAGCCTGGCAGGAAACCTGCCTCCTCCTTGGCAGAGGTGTCCTGAAGGGATGGTTTCCCTAGTGTACCTTAGGTCCCCTCGCCCTTGCATTTCAGGTCCTGCCCAGGCCCGCTTCCCCAGACAAGGTGCCCATAAGGTATGGTTTCCCTAGGGTACCTTAGGTCTCTCACCTTTGCAGTTTAGGTCTTTCTCAGGCCCGCTTCTCCAGCCTGGTAGGAAACCTGCCTCCCTCCAGGGAAGCAGCCTTTGAAGGTTCCTCCCCTTGCAAAGGTGCCGTTCCCTCAAGAGATTGTATCCCTAGGGCTGATATTAAAATCCCTAGGATTTTAATATCAGATATTATATTTTGTGCCGGCGAAAACTTATGTTTGTATATATATATATATATATATATATATATATATATATATATATATATATATATATATATGTGTGTGTGTGTATATATATATACATATATATATATATATATATATATATATATATATATATATATATATATAATATATATATATATATATATATACACAACCGGGTGTTTCGAGATTAGAGGCCCACCCCTCCACAGAGCAAATGGAAAGTTATGAAGTTTTCTTTTATAACCTGTCTCCAAGTACATTATCTTAAGTTTCTATGACCTATGTTTCATTTACATATCTTGTATTTTCAGACAGATTGACGGAGTTAGATACAGCTATGGCTAACGACTCGGAGGAAATCAGATGGACTGAGGAAAAAAACAAATAATACTTTTCAGTGGTATGTTGGGTGTCGGGCATTTTAGTCTACCGGCACCCTCACGGTTTTAACGAAATTGTATTTATTTATAAATGTTTAATGAAACGTGAAGCATCAGTGCTAACGAGCGCCATATTCACTTCCCCCGAAGATCACTGTCTGACCATCAAAGAGCAGGAAGGTCCTCACGAGCAACAGGTTGCACACCACAGTTTTAGATCACCCCAGCGTCCCCTTTACAGTCAATTATTATAAAAATTTAAATTTATTATAGAACGAAACCACCACAGTGGTTCAAATGACATTCTCTTAAAGCGTTATTGCCCAGGTTGCAGGTAAGCACAGTTTGTATAGTGACAAGAGAAAAGAATACACCATTTTCTTTGGAAGTTTGACTTTCAAGTCAATATGGCGTGTGGGCTTGTTCCATATGAATAGGGATCATCTTCTGAATAATAATAATAATAATAAAAATAATAATAATAATAATAATAATAATAATAATAATAAGACTACCAGATGGGAGCAACATCAAACACATAGATGAGACAGGATACAAATACCCGGGAATAATGGAAGGAGGGGATATAAACACCAAGAGATGAAGGAACACATCAGGAAAGAATATATGCAGAGACTCAAGGCGATACTCAAGTCAAAATTCAACGCCGGAAATATTATAAAAGCCATAAACACATGGGCAGTGCCAGTAATCAGATACAGCGCAGGAATAGTGGAATGGACGAAGGCAGAACTCCGCAGCATAGATCAGAAAACCAGGAAACATATGACAATACACAAAGCACTACACCCAAGAGCAAATACGGGACAGACTATACATAACACGAAAGGAAGGAGGGAGAGGACTACTAAGTATAGAGGACTGCGTCAACATCGAAAACAGAGCACTGGGGCAATATCTGAAAACCAGTGAAGACGAGTGGCTCAAGAGTGCATGGAAGAAGGACTAATAAAAGTAGACGAGGACCCGGAGAAATTACAGAGACAGGAGAAAGACAGACAGAACAGAGGCTGGCACAACAAACCAATGCACGGGCAATACATGAGACAGACTAAAGAACTAGCCAGCGATGACAATTGGCAATGGCTACAGAGGGGAGAGCTAAAGAAGGAAACTGAAGGAATGATAACACAGCGGCACAAGATCAGGCGCCTAAGAACCAGATAGTTCAAAGAACGATAGACGGAAATAACATCTCTCCCATATGTAGGAAGTGCAATACGAAAAATGAAACCATAAACCACATAGCAAGTGAATGCCCAGCACTTGCACAGAACCAGTACAAAAGAGGCATGATTCAGTGGCAAAAGCCTCCCCCACCCATGGAGCCCTGTGCAAAAATGCAAACATACAGCTTACCTTGCAAGGTAATAAGTGGTTAGCAAGCACCAACCTGAAGGAGTGATAGAAAACGATCAGGCAAAGATCCGCTGGGGACTATGGTATCAGAACGGATAGGGTGATAACCGGTTTTTTGGCCAAACAGACAAGACGTGACGTTGATTGACAAAGTCAAGAAGAAAGTATCACTCATTGATGTCGCAATACCATGGGACACCAGAGTTGAAGAGAAAAGAGAGGAAAAAATGGATAAGTATCAAGATCTGAAAATAGAAATAAGAAGGATATGGGATATGCCAGTGGAATCGTACCCATAATCATAGGAGCACTAGGCACGATTCCAAGATCCCTGAAAAGGAATCTAGAAAACTAGAGACTGAAGTAGCTCCAGGACTCATGCAGAGAGTGTGATCCTAGAAACGGCACACATAGTAAGAAAAGTGATGGACTCCTAAGGGAGGCAGGATGCAACCGGAACCCCGCACTATAAATACCACCCAGTCGAATTGGAGGACTGTGATAGAGCAAAAAAAAAAATAAATAAATAAAATAAAATAAAATAAAAAAATAAAAAAATAATAATAATAAATAATAATAATAATAATAATATTATTATAAAACATCAAGAGATGAAGGACACGATCAGGAAAGAAGATATGCAGACTCAAGGCGATACTCAAGTCAAAACTCAACGCCGAAAATATGATAAAAGCCATAAACACATGGGCAGTGCCAGTAATCAGATACAGCGCAGGAATAGTCGAATGGACGAAGGCAGAACTTCGCAGCATAGACCAGAAAACGAGGAAACATATGACAATACACAAAGCACTGCACCTAAGAGCAGATACGGACAGACTATACATAACACGAAAGGAAGGAGAGAGGGGACTACTAAGCATAGGGAACTGCGTCAACATCGAGAACAGAGCACTGGGGCAATATCTGAAAACCAGTGAAGACGAGTGGCTCAAGAGTGCATGATAAAAGTAGACGAAGACCCAGAAATATACAGAGACAAGAGAAAGACGAGCAGAACAGAGGACTGGCATAACAAACCAATGTACATGAGACAATACATGAGACAATACAATACAGACTGAAGAACTAGCCAGCGATGACACGTGGCAATGGCTACTGAGGGGAGAGCTCAAGAAGGAAACTGAAGGAATGATAACAGCGGCACAAGATCAGGCCCTAAGAACCAGATATGTCCAAAGAACGATAGATGGAAACATCTCTCCCATATGTAGGAAGTGCAATACGAAAAATGAAACCATAAACCACATAGCAAGCGAATGTCCGGCACTTGCACAGAACCAGTACAAAATGAGGCATGATTCAGTGGCAAAAGCCCTCCACTGGAGCCTGTGCAAGAAACACCAGCTACCTTGCAGTAATAAGTGGTACGAACACCAACCTGAAGGAGTGATAGAAAACGATCAGGCAAAGATCCTCTGGGACTATGGTATCAGAACAGATAGGTGATACGTTGCAAATAGACCAGACGTGACGTTTGGTTGACAAAATCAAGAAGAAAGTATCACTCATTGATGTTGCAATACCATGGGACACCAGAGTTGAAGAGAAAGAAAGGGAAAAAATGGATAAGTATCAAGACCTGAAAACAGAAATAAGAAGAATATGGGATATGCCAGTGGAAATTGTACCCATAATCATAGGAACACTAGGCACGATCCCAAGATCCCTGAAAAGGAATCTGGAAAAACTAGAGGCTGAAGTAGTTCCAGGACTCATGCAGAAGAGTGTGATCCTAGAAACGGCGCACATAGTAAGAAAAGTGAGGGACTCCTAAGGAGGCAGGGTGCAACCCGGAACCCCACACTATAAATACCACCCAGTTTGAATTAGAGGACTGTGATAGAGCAAAAAAAAAATAAATAAATAAATAATGACTATTATAATATAATCTAATAATAATAATAATAATATAATAATAATAATAATAATAATAATAATAATAATAATAATAATAATAATAATAATGTAGTTACTGTTAAAAGATATTGTTGCATCAGCCAAGTTTATTTTGTAAAGTCTCTTGGCTACTACAATAATCAAGTAGCGTTCCCATTACAGGCATAATCAGGGTAGTTAAATATGGAGAGTAATGACCGTAGAGTTTACGTGTAAAATCATAACCATGTTTGATATGAATATGAAGGTAACGTTTCTTTTAATTTCGTCCAAGCAGGATCATTGCGAAGGACCAGAGTAGGATGATTGAGTTTGCGGGATCTACTCCATATATAGTGGTAGGGCAGCGGTGGGTCGACTAATAATAATATAATAATATAATAATAATAATAATAATAATAATAATAATAATAATAACAAAGAGAAAATTAACTATCATCGTATCCTTTCCTCCCATCTTTGGAATCTCAACAAAGTTTATGTTGATAACTGTTCCCATCTTATCCACTGTTACCCATCCAGTCTTCTGAATAATGTTAAATAATTTAGAAGTACCTACTGCCCTTTAGCTGCGTAAAACTAACCAATGGCTTATCTGCAAGGTTCTCACGCTGCTCCTGTGAAGTTGGTTCTCCTTTTCACGTAGATGTTGCCTGGACTTTCCCTCTGAATTGGATTGACTTATTCATCCCTTATTGAGTATAACACTAATATTTGGGAAGACGTGTCTTTCACTTTCCTCTTTGGAAGTGTCTATACGATCTGTTAACTATTTACATATAACTGACAATATAGAGAACTAATTTTTTTTATTAAGCTTAATCTATATTTTCGAAAAGTATAACAGAAGTATTGCGCTTGTAAGTTTAATTACAGACTATGAAAATTGCAAATAGATTTATTATATTGACTTTATTTTGCTTTCAGATGTCTGTATTTTTCCACGAAAAATCTGACAGGATTTCATTGATTATTTCTGTATTGTCTCTGGTCTTAAATTTCCGATCAATTATATTTTATTTTCCCTTGTCAGTTGTCGGCTACTCAGGCAGAAGCTCATCGCCTCTCCCTCCCTCATCTCCATAGGTTTAAGACCTGAATTGTCTTTCCATTTGCAATCTCTTTCCTTTCAACTTAATTTCCTTATCAGTTTTCCTTTCAGGTCGTGTATGACTTGACTAGGCTTTATTTATATATATAATATATATATATATATATATATATATAAAAAACATATATATATATATATATAGATATATATATATATAAATATATATACACCTTGACGAAGGGAAGGAATCCCCGAAACGTTGATTTGGTATACAGGTAAAGGAGAGAGATGCTTTCTTGTCTTCTTGCTGTCTTTATATAGCAGTTCCAGAAGCTTTGTTTGAGGAGGAGCAGACAATGAATGTGGACTGGTTTAACTTCAAGAATCTAATTTAGCGGTTCTTTGATCACTCAAAAACGTATGAGTCAGGACTTCGAAGGCATTTTCAACCCATACCATCACCTACAGTTAGCATAGATTTCCGTACTTTGTGGTTGCATTAAAATGAAGACCTCCCGCTCTCTCCAAGTGTGTGTGTGTGTGTGTGTGTGTGTGTTCTCCGGTACATCTGTATTTAAAACGTTGCTAGGAATTTACTTCGTTGTCAGCCAATTCTCTGTTCTGGGTCCAAGATCGACCTTTACCCTTACACTTTTTCAGTGGTTTGTTTATTTGTTTACCTATAACCTTTTCCCCTTCCAACGATTGTTTTTTATCATTTTGTAGAGCTTTAGAAACTCGCACACTAACTTAGCACTGACCTGTCTCCCCCATCGAATCTCAGTCTTGAATTAGTATTGACAATAAGACTAGTGTTTGCTCTTTATGAAATTAACATCTCTGAAAGATCTCACGCCATCTGTGGTCGCTTTTTTCTTCTTCGTTTTCAAGGTAAAGAAAAAATAAACAAAAGTTTTGGGTTTGGGTTTTGACGTGACTCGATTACGCCTGATGATTATCGTTCTTTACTTCCTCGAGATATATCAGAAACTTGAGGATTTTTTGCAGCTCAAAGCTTTGCAGCCTCAAAGATTAAAATTCTATGATCTTTCCATACTTTTCTGAAGGAGCATCGTATAATTTGTCTTTTTAGGAGCAGAGTAGGAACAGATCTCATGCGATTGGAGAAAACCCAATACGATAATAATGATTAATACTATTCTCTCTTTTTTTTCTTCTTATTTTGCTCTTGCAGTTTTTTTTAAAAAAGATCACTGATACGTCTTATCGTACACGGGCAAGCATTGAATGGTCGTTCAGAATTTTTTCTTTTTTCTTTCTTTCTTTCTTTCTTTCTTTCTTTCTTCTTTCTTTCTTTCTTTCTTTGTACATTACTCTACTTAACTTTTCCTTTGTGTTTCTCTGTCTTCAGATTCTTTGTTCCTCGAGTTATGTTGAATGACTTACCCAAGTTGGGCCTTCTTTGTTTCATGGAACTTATCAATATCCATTTTTTCATGGTAAAATATAATCTAAAGTTTTCTGTACTGACTGAATCATTTAAAGCGTTTTATGACAAAGTTATGATGCCACGTGATAATGCCTCGGTGAAAGTACTACTAATTTTACACATTGAGGATTCCAGTTAGGGCGTGGCATCACAAGTCTATCGACCTGTTGAAAATAATACCATCATCAGCATTCTCGATGTTTTGGATGCAACGTATGCAACTCTCTCCCTCACGTATTACCCAGTTTATGAAACTAATTTTTCCCACCTAACGACATCTTAAACAAAACAAGGGTAGCAGTTTTCCATACTCTTTTCGTTTTCCAGTTCTTGTAGGACGGGTCGTAGTTATGTCTTCAACAGTTTATCCCGGACGTATTGATGTATATTTGTTGAGCCTGTGTTGTCAACGCGTTTTCAGCGTATGTACGTGCGTGTTGTGAACTAAGCATCGAATTCGGTCAAGCATATAACAGCATTCTGTTATAGCAAGCGTCTTTTATGCATTGCTTAAGTGAAGGTTAGATAAGGTTGAATCATAGGTTACACTCAGGTTGTGAAATTCTTGAATGACGGTTGTGATATAATGTTAGTATACGTTCTTTTGTATTGATTTTTACCCAAAAATATGCTACTAAAGTTTTAATTGTATGAGCAAATACTTATACTCTTCAGTGATGCTTTGTGCACTTACAAAATTAATTTTTTCGTTGTTAAGACTTTTGCCAGAATTTTTCTCGTGATTATGGTGACGCTATTTTTGTTTGAACTAATTATTCCCTCAAATTGTAACATCGGTGTTATTGCTGTTGTAGTTATTCTACCATAAGTGTCAAGCTCATGTTTGTCCCATACATCTCGTTCTTATAAATGATGTAAAAGTAATTTGATTTACTCACGCCTAGAACATTAGCCACTTTTTGTAAATGAAGGTAAGTAATGTGATGGAGTTTATCGTCTAGAGTCAGCTCTGAGGTCATATTGTTTGTCCTTTAAATTGTTTGTCTCCTCTACGTCTTCTAAGAAATGTCATTTCGTCCCTGTTACTTACGTTGTTGAATTTATATCACTATAGCCACCTGTGCTCACTTCTTAGCAAAACACCAGCTTTTCTTGCTTAAAGAATGTGTTTATAAGATAATCATTCAAAAAAATATTAGGAAGAATCTTACCCCCTAAGCTGTATTTCCAAACCTATTCCACCATGTGTAGATAGGTGCTTATATACTACAGAAGAACTGTTCTTCCTTGTAAATCCTGAGGGAAGTCGAGACACAGGATCAACAACCTGTGAGTGCCCAAGGTGAAACTCGCGTACCAATAGATCCCTGAACTATGTCTTTAGTGGTTATGCTTTCACTGCACCCGTGCTGCTGATGCAAGTGCGGAGACCCATTTGCCGTGTCAAAAGTAACGTGAAGAGGATAGAAGGATTCCTTCGTGTAGTGAAGGATTCCTTCGTGTAGTGATGCTTAAGGTTAGGAAATGTTTCCAGCTGCTCAAAAGTGCCAGTTAGAAGTGAATCTGCTTTCGAATCCTCCTGTTGAGGTGAAGGGGGTAGTCTTTCCCACCAGTTTTCTTTTGAGTGGCAAAGAAATTATTTGGTACTTCAAGAATACCCTCGAAATGTGACCCTGACCTCAAATTTACTTTAAAGAGCTGAAAAGACATAGTGTTCATCAACATTGACCTGAAAAGTGAATAAATGTCACTATCAGTCATAACGTGAATTTTGTAAAATGTATTTGATACTTCAGAAGTAATCCCAATAAATGACGGTTTCTGAGGCCTCCTGAAAGAGGCAGAGAGGCCTATGCCTACAGTTCCTCCAGAGTTAGATTAAGAAATGTTACATTAAGAATACCTGCCGAAATCTACTCTCCCTTGGGCTTCTAAGCTTATCTAGGGAAAACCTAAACCTTTTTAGATTAGTGGTCACAATCGTTATTCATTATCTCCAAGGTAGTCTTGTCTTCCCCATTAGGGAAAGTATCTGAGCTAAATCAACAATTGGCACTCAGTGAGAAGGTGACTGATATTCAGTTGCAATCTCTCCCTGCCCCCATCATGAAAAATATTTCTGGAGATTGCCTTTGGCCCTGCAACGATGCCAACATTTGTCAATGAGAATATCTTGCTCCATTCAGGGTAGGCTCCACTTTGGAGGGGTCCCGATTGTAAAAAATTGTAAAAAATATTTGCCAAAAATACACTAATCAAGACAGGCTAATGAAATTGTCAGGCATTATTAGCACTATAATAACGCATATTCTCTGTGAGTTTTATCATCCTACAGGGAAAATTAATGATTTTATGAAAAAAAATGTGAAAAAACGGAAATTTCCGGGCCCCTCGTACTGAAGGTTATTTGGTGATTGGTGAGAAACTACAGTCTTGAATAGAAATTCGGTCTGACAGAATGTTGGTATATCCACCTGGAACATGCACAAAAAAATTATCAAAATAGAACAGTAAATAAGCACGTTATAACATAAAAAAGAGTAACAACTTCGTAAGTTCAGCGAAAGCCCCGCCGAAAAGCCAGACTATAGCTAGGAAGAAATATTCAGGAAAAATTCAAATCTCGATTTAGGGACAAAACCTTTTGAGAGTTTGTAGTTATTATGTCACTTGATAGCCTAAAACATCTAAAAATTATATTATTTAGGACAATCAAAGAAAACCCCCCCCTTTTTTTTTCGTTTTGGCTTGGGGGGGGGGGGGGGGGGGTGGGGGGGGGGGGGGTTTTCTTTGATTGTCTAAATAATATATTTTTAATAGATGTTTTAGGCTATCAAGTGACATAATAACAACAAACTCTCAAAAGGTTTTGTCCCTAAATCGAGATTTGAATTTTTCCTGAATATTTCTTCCTAGCTATAGTCTGACTTTTCGGCGGGGCTTTCGCTGAACTTACAAAGTTGTTGCTCTTTTTTTTGTTATAACGTGCTTATTTACTGTTCTATTTTGATAATTTTTTTTGTGCATGTTCCAGGTGGATATACCAACATTCTATCAGACCGAATTTCTATTCAAGACTGTAGTTTCTCACCAATCACCAAATAACCTTCAGTACGAGGGGCCCGGAAATTTCCGTTTTTTCACATTTTTTTTCATAAATCCATTAATTTTCCCTGTAGGAATGATAAAACTACACAGAGAATATGCATTATTACAGTGCTAATAATGCCTGAAAATTTCATTAGCCTGTCTTGATTAGTGTATTTTTGGCAAATATTTTTTACGATCGGCACCCTCTAAAGTGGAGACTACCCTTCAGTTTGCCTTAGTAAGTTATGACCGCATCGTCTTAAGGTAAAACAATGCTATAGATATTTTTGGCAGCATCGTAATCTTACGGCCAATATGACTAATGGACTGATATGAAGAGGTAGCTCATGTTCAAGTAAACAACTGTAAGGGTGACGTACGTTTCTAAACAGATTAACTCCTGGCAAGAGTACACCTGTTGACAAGAAAGTCATTTGACTGGACCAATGGGTGAATTATTGCGTTATGTGGAACGTAAGTCTGTTAAAAGTTCAAGAGCGAATAGGGAGCATAGTATTTAAAAAGATACATCTACTAACACTGCAGGCTAGTCAAGCTACATATGCATAATTGACTCAGTTTTTTTCCCCACAAGACTACCACTTCATATCATACTATAATGGGCGTAATGTCTGTCTGTCTGTCAGTCATTCAATCACGGGCAAACGGCTGGTCAGATGGGCATGAAACTTGGCAGGGTTATGGTGGGGACCCCTAAGATGGTTTGTAATGGGGTTTCATCCAACCTACCCCCCTCCTTTGTAGGGGGTGGGGGTGAGAAGGGATTCCCTGAAACTGAGCTGTTTCTGGCCGTGAAGCGAGGCTGGTTATTCCCATAGACTTAGTTACTTTACGATTTTTCATACATAATTTCTGTACAACTTCCCCGGAGAAAGTCACGAATATTTCAGCTTGGACACAATAGAAGATGAAAATTATCATCAATATCCGCAAGATTTTTTGAATAACTTACATCCATCGGGACTGCCAGTGCACAAAATAACGTTGAAGAAATACTGCCTGGTAATGTTGCTTCGGAATTTCGATCCTGCCAGTGGACATTGCAAGGGAACGAGGTACACCGTTATGGAGCTAAACTCCCACGTCATTGAAGCAGTTATAGCAACGGGCCCTCACTCTGGCAAACATCTGTTCATCCCCCGGATTCCTCTGATGCCTTCGGACAACCAGTTCCCGTTACAGTTACGGCGCAGGCAGTTTCCCATCAACCTGGCCTTCTCATTCACTGCAAACAAGTCGCAGGGCCAGACTTTGGATCGTGTTGGTGTGTTTCTGCCGTCACCCATGTTCACGCATGGCCAACTGTATGTGGCGATGAGCAGAGCAACTGACTCTGCCAGCTTGAAATTAAGTTGTGGACAAACTGATAATATTGTATACAAGGAGGTTCTGTAGTAGGTATGTATAAAAATCGCCCTTATTTTAATATTGCTGAACAAAAGTACATATAAATTTTTCACTTCTGCACCCGTATTTTATCACCCATCGTAGATGGGTCAGTTTGCTAGTAGAATGGAAAAGAGTTATAATCAATAACGGAATCTTGGAATCATTTGGAATTCATGCAAGTAGAGCTTCCCTTTAACTAATAGATAAATTTGTTCAAATTGGAATATTGTAGGATATTATTCACGGTATTGTTTTTGTCCAAGGGTAGTCAGTTTATATCTTAATTGCGGCCCATAAACATAATCAATATGTTGGTTTTTACAAGAATCATTATGATTTGAAAGTGAAAGAGCTATTGGAAGTAGTGATGTTTTCTGGGTTTGTCTTCAGAGGACTCGCCTAGGGTTATCGATGCATTTGCTCACATTGGATAAATTTAGGATATTGTTAAACTATGATTATTTATTGCATGGTATTGTTTTTGTCCCTGAGAAATTATTATTTGTCATTGTTTTTGGTTTGATTTCATGGCTGTGTCTGAACAATTCTGTGATAATTCAGTTATGTTTTGCTTGTACCAAATTTTATATATCGTGCTAAGCCAGGGCGTTTGCAACGACTTTGTACATGCTTATTGAAGAGCTTTCAGTAGTAAAGTAGCGTTAGTGCAGAATTTTTATGCTGGATGAGTATCACTTCATATTCTAACATTTGTTTTACCATTATTAGTATCACTTCTTTTGATAGAATGTAATTTGTTTGTCAAAAGTATCCATTCCATGTGACAGAATGGCTCATTAGATTTCATTACAGCCAGAACATTTGGTTTTTTAATGTGCCATGAAATATGAATAATTATAAAAAAATATACACCTATATATTCACACAAATAGATGAATAGACAAAGAGCGAATGAGGCCCTTTACGTGCGTCATTATTGAGCATGAATTAGGCTGATAACCGAGTGTTCGAATGAGAGGAGACAGACGGGAGGGACGTGTTTGGCAGAGGCTGGAGATGGAGAGCGCACAAAAGGTGGAATCCATCAGGCGACTACAAATGACCAAACGAACCACATCCCACCGCCCCCTTTTATTCGGACTATTGAGCAAACTGCTTGTTGATCATTGCATTCTTTTCACTATAAGCCGGTAATTAAAAAGTGAAATACAAATTTCTGCTATCCATTGACGGCGCAAAGAATTCGCCTTTTATTGTAGCGCGAGTTCTGTAGGGCTTCTTCCTTTCCCAGGGGAATTAGGTTCATTAGCAGGTACTTTGTGTGAAGACTTCCGTGTCCAGAGACAATAGATAGATATATGGCTTATGGAGGGCTTCATTCATATTGCTTTTTAGTTTTCTGTGAAAGAAAACTATTGTGACGGTCTGTCCGTCCGCATTTTTCCTGTCCGCCCTCAGATCTTAAGGATTACTGAGGCTAGAGGGCTGCAAATTGACGTGTTTGATCATCGACCCTCCAATCATCAAGCATACCAAATTGCAAGCCTCTAGCTTTATTAGTTTATATTTTATTTAAGGTTAAAGTTGGTCACGATCGTGCTTCTGGCACCGATATAGGTACCAACAACATAGGTCACCACTGGACCGTGGCTGAGAGTTTCATGAGCCATGGCTGAAAGTCTCTTACAGCATTATACGCTGTTCAGAAAACTCGGTTGTGCCAAAGAACTGTCGGCGCATTTTTCATTTGTTTTATACTTTGACTCGCTCTCGGTTAATCTTTTCATCCAAACTTTTATGTTAACGCTTCTAGCATCATTTCGATGATTTTCCTCTCCTTTCCTCCATAACCACAAGTGTCATCCTTCTGCTGTGTCACTGACACTGACGAGGAGAACTATTACTCCGTCAAGTAACTTGAGTCACGTCTTTCATGAAGGAGAGGCTCTGACTGACTGACTGACTGACTGAGCGACACCTCCCCGAGATATCGACCGAGAGCGTTTCGTCGGATCGCACCGACCTATGCCTTATTCATGCGCGCTTGCATTAAATCCCCCTTTTATTCAAGTCCCTGGTCCGCTGTGTTCTGAGCCTGACTAAATCTGTATAATTATGTAGGCATATTAATGTGCACCAGCTACAAATGCCGTCCGGCAGATAAATTAGTACGCTTATTTGCATGAGTGTTACGACTTTCATGTGGTGATGTGATTACTGTTGTTATTATTCAATGGAATTTTACTTTCATATGGAACATCCATAAAGTCCATTAATTCTTTGCGCTCTCGTGAAGTTCGAAGGCACGGATTGCTGATATGTGAATAACTGGAAAAATTTATAAAGAAAATATTTACAGACAAAAAAGTAAATGAATGAATAAGTATAAAGAAACCAGAAATAAATCAATACGCCTGTCTATTAACCGGTAGTAAGAAACATAAAATATCTTTGGAACTGAAGAATCAGCGTCGATAACTGTCAGAAGGACAGAACCTCAGGTCTATACAGTTTCGGGAAGAAAGTCTTCTGGCCCTGAGCTGAAGAGCATTAATATATCTCGGCTGAGTATGGATGCTGACACCCTGGGAATGAATAGCACGTACTCATTTCAAAGAGGCGCCGCCAATAAAACTGATGGCGACAGTTCTATATAAGGATTGACATTATCATTCCTTAAAGTAGGTCTTGTCCTTAAAGTAGGTCTTGTCTATCGTCCGGACGATAGGTACCAGCATGAAATGTCACTGTCCTAAGTATAGTGTGATTTTCTTAGATGAAACCTATTCACATGGAACAAGCCCACGGGGACACTGACTTGAAACTCAAGCTCTCTAAGAATGTTGGTTGCAGCGTCCCACCACGGAGCCCACTCTGCAGCAGTAACTGATCGTGATACAGAGCCAGTGATTGTTCATCGCCCTGTGGAAGGGAGTCGCGTACTCGCGATATCTGAGCGTCATGCCGCGACGCTAGCGACCATACCAGCGGACCAGCATATGGGAAATGTGAAGCCCTACTCCGTTCTTAATTTAAGCGATTCTTGTGTATCTTTCTTGCATCTTATTAATAAAAGCCTGAGAATCAAGAGGAACATTTTTCCGCTTTAAAATCAGTCAACTAGAGCTGTTTTTTTTTTTTTTTTTTTTTTTTTTTTTTTTTTTTTTTTTCTTCTCTTACAACCTATATATAATACCTCGGGATTTTGAAAAGGCTGCATCAATGACTCATTCGTCATTTATTGATTTTGTTTTATGATGATGTCCGAATCAAAGCATTTGGCCTCATTTATTGTTTTTGGTGATTTGCGGAGACGACGAACTGGGAATAGACCTCACCGGTGAATTTCCGCAAACTCGATGTGGAGCCTTTGATGTCAGTTGACTGATATGCGTTGCACCACTCTCTCGAAAATTCATAAATCGCGATCTTTGCCTCAAAGGCTTAATGTGGCTTCAGGTATCGTGCGCAGTTTTATCTCTATTTATTAAATGTATTTATATTTACAACATTCACAAACATAGTAAGCAAGTAATCGGCTTTCCTCAAAAGGTCCCCATTGCACAGTCGTCGGGGATATGCACACCGGGAGACTTTGTTAATCCCATTCACTCGCTTCTTACGGCAATGTTCGTAAAAAAATGAAAACAAATGATTGCAGTATATTAAAAAAAATTCCGCTTATTTCCCTTGCCCTCACACTGGCCGTCGAGATTCGTGTCGTGAAATTTGTTGGCGAAATTCGTAAAATATCGAAGTTATTGCTGTTTTTCCACACGCGTCCTTTGCGCGGATGTCAGGGATCTACTGTCAGTGTCGACTCTGTCACCAATTCTCTCACTTTTTGTCGTTTTGTCAGAGAAAAGTGGTACTAAGAAAATGCACTCTGGGAAATCTAGCTTCTTTCCCGTTCGATACCTAGATCCCAAAGTCTATCAACTTGAACTAATGTTGACTCTCTCTCTCTCTCTCTCTCTCTCTCTCTCTCTCTCTCTCTCTCTCTCTCTCTCTCTCTCTCTCTCTCTCTCAAGAGATAATAAACAACCATTGTTTACAGTCTTAATTACGTGCTGTTTAGGGTTTTTATTTATTGCCTTAAGGTTTTTCCAGATGAATATAAGAAAACCCCAGGGGAATCTCCTACTACATGAATAGTTTCATTCATGTATACATTATTCTACATCCTCCTTTCTCATACCTGATTGGATTTAAATGTCAACATTTATGAACAAAATCATTGGCAGTTCATGTTACAGTGGTATGTTTTCCTGAAATATTTTTACCCGATTTTACATTTCATTCAGTTACAGTTTTGAGTGTGGTTTAGTTTAACTATATTTCAAATATAACTGGTTTTGTGTAATATTTTAATTATAAGCAGCGCTCAACAAGTTATTTTTTTTAACTCTAAATTATAAAAAAAATTGTTAGCTAAAAATTCTTGTTATATCATGAGGATTATAAAGAAAAGATTACTTGATTTTGTTATCGTATTTAAGAAAGGTTTTCCAGATTGGGGATTTTGGAGAGTAACACGAAAATCATACATACAAGTAACACAATTTTAGTATTTTGTTTGGGAATTAGGCCTATGCAGTTTAAATTTGGAAAGTAATTATGAATCCCTACATCTTATCGTTTTGAGCAGTAACATCCATTAATCAAAAGAAAACTACAAAGGACACAAGTTAAACTATACTGATTTGTTTACACGCCACAACTACGCGCGCGCGCGCGTGCACACACACACACACACACACACACACACACACACACACACACACACACACACACACACATATATATATAATATCTATATATATATATTATGTATATAATATATATTGTATATATATATATATATATATAACCTATGTCCTAATATCTGATCCAGATCCCAAGGGGGAAGCTGCTTGCAATGCTGATGGCTATTTTTAGTAAGTTGTTGTGTCCCTAGAGAGGTCCTCAAGTTCAGGTCAAATGATCAGCCATGGTTTCATGTTACATTTAGATAAGTTTAACATCACAAAAAGACACATTTCAACACATAATGACCATTCCACCGAGGGGTTAGAGATAGGCATTTCCGGTGATAGAAGTTCACTCTCGACGTGGTTCGGAAGTCACGAAAAACCGTTGGTTCGTCGCTGAATAACCACTGGTTCCATGCAACGCTAAAAGACAATACAAACAAACAAACGAACGAAAGTTTTCACCTCAAAATTACACCGCTCTTGTTGAGTTTGTCCGTGCTGCATATAGAATTTACTAGATAACAGCGAAATTACAATGATTCTTTAAAGAGGAATCTTGAAGATACTCAGCTTCAATTGTGGTGGACCTAATCACCATCTTCCATCTTTGAGCCAGGTTTGCCTTCCATCCCACCACTACTAAAGGCCCTTCCACACGAGGGGGAAAGACACGACGGGTACTCGAATTTGCCCGTAATTCTCTTGCTTTTAAACAGTGTTACCAGATCAAACATTCCAACGCAGGCAGTGGGCACAGGCAGGGGAAGCTATGACTTGGACCACACTCGAGATCGCCGTCAACCAACATAATTGGTATCAGGGTCTGCCCGCCGTGCATTTGCCGATCGCGTGGAAGGGGCTTTAGATATGATTGTAGATTGTTGCCTGGCCCTAAAGAAATGGCTGAACTACTTCTTCGAGTTTTGAAGCTGATCATTCAGCTGAGGATGTCTCCCTCCCTTATACTTGTCATCCTGAACATCTTACAAAATTTGCATATCACTCTAGGGAAGTTAAGAAAATTCTTGATAATCTTGATAGCTGGGACAAAGACATTTGTGGTAGTTTCTACCCTTTGTGTTTTAAATTGGTTTCTTATGCGATGTCTCCCAAGAGTAGTAGATTCTATAGATTTTTGTGTCGGCGTAGTAACTTTGCTGAATATTACTGTGCCTTTTCTAAAGAGTGGCTTATCTGCAGTAACTGTGCTGCCCAAAGCTGCAGAAATTTTTTTTTTTAATTTCTATACAAATATTTGGGACCCAGAGGTTTGTCAGGTAATAAGCAGTATGCACATAGGAAGCAGTTAGACACCTGCTATACTCTTCTAGATTTAGTAAATCGTAGACTTGAAGTGGGTGATATGTTTCAGGATTTCATAGAGGTAGGTTTTCATAGAGGTAGGCAGCAGAGAGTTGCTGGTGATGGGATCCTCAGCGAACCAAGACCTATTGTGTCTGGAGTTCCACAGGGTAGCGTTCTGTATCTGCTGTTATTTTTGGTATATGCCAGTGTTATGGTTGTTGGCCTGGTAAACAAGATTGTTCAGCATGCTGACGATGCAACTCTTTGGATGTAGTCAAGTCTTCACTTTGGAGAAATGAAGCTGCCCATAGACTCAATCATGACGTGGAGCGGAGTAGTATATGGTGTGGTCAGTGGGGTATGAGGTTGAACTCCAGTCAAACAAAATCACTCTTGATCAGTTCTCGTACTAATGTTCCACCCCATCCTTCCCTTCAGGTGGAGGGGAATTCTGAATGAATCTGAAACTTTGACTATACTTGATGTAACTTTTGACCAACTTCTTACTTAAGAGAAACATGTTATGAAAGTGTCAGCAAATGTTGCATAGAAGTTCGGTATTATACGTAAGGCCTCGTATAATTACTATAACAGTGATAAAACAAGTGCAACCTGTTTCATGTCATTTATCCGTCCTTTATTAGAATACTGATCTCCAGTGTGGATGCTGCATCTGCCAGAGATTTATCTCTTATATACTGTGGTTTGGTAGGTTTCTGTTTTCTAACGTAAGCAGTTATGACTTGGACCATCGATGGATGGTCTCTTGTTTTAAAAAAGAAACCCAAAAAATTACTGTGTATAACGTGTTTACTTATAAGTATTTACATTTTATTATCCTCAACACTCGAGTACTTTCAGGCCCTATCTGTGGTCCTTTTCCAAGAGATGTGTAGGTTGTCAGCCTGGGTCAAGGCCCAGCCGTCTTCTGTGCTTATGTATACATGAGAAGACTGCTGGGCCTTGACCCAGGCTCACAACCTACACATCTCTTGAAAAAGGGCCACAGATAGGGCCTGAAAGTACTAGAGTGTTGAGTATAATAAAATGTAAATACTTATAAGTAAACACGTTATACACAGTAATTTTGTGGGTTTCTTTTTCAAACTTCAGAAGAAAACTGAAAGAAATTTTTGTTTGGTCTCTTGTTTGTCAATTTTTCATAGGTTGTATTTTAACCAAGAACTCTCACTATCGCTATTGATCCCTGCCCCTCTTTTCCAGCCGAGAGCAACCAGATTTGCTGAACAGCTGCACCAATGTGCAATAAAAGTGCCTCGCTGTCGAGCTTCTCGGTTTGAGAGGTCTTTTATTCCTCACATTGTTGGACTGTGAAACAGTTTCCCTCGGGATGTTGCGCAACTGGAACCTGTAAAGTTTAAGTGAAGATGAGATATATTACCACCCTAAAATGATTCCCATTGTTCTTTTTATTTAGAAGCTTAAGTATGAATATGCATATGTGTGTGTATGTATATATAAACACACACACACACACACACACACACATATATATATATAAAATATATATATATATATATATATATATATATATATACACACATACATACAGATAGAAATCTTATCTTCTTTGATAGGTTGGCACTTTGGATAGCATGGCACTCAGCTTTTTTGTAAGTCTCTGGGAATTAGGTTACTATCCCACCGAACTTCTTGGCTCAAAGCTTTTGCTGGTACCCACTTTTGATAGTTAGGTTGACTGAGTGACTTGGTGTTTTACACACACACACACACACACACACACACACACACATATATATATATATATATATATATATATATATATATATATACATATATATATATATATATATATTTTTTTGTACTGATTTCTTTCTTATATATATATATAGTATATATATATATATATAATATATATATGTATTTATTTTTAAAACTGATTTCCTCCTTATTGCTGCAGGTATATGATGATTTATATGCTAAGATTACTCTCATTTACTAAATGAAAATATGCATTGTATAGACTTTTTGGTTTTTTTCTCCACTTCAAATAATTCTTATTTTGCATGGGGAAATTTATCCACTTAAAAAACCAACGATATAAAACGTGACAAATTTGGCAGTGGGATGTGCTAAGGTGCAGTCTATAAGAAAATAATCGGTTTAAGATTTTCTGAAAATGGTTAGCATTGACGAAAACTTTGGAAAAACGACGCAATATCTCAGAACGAAATTCAGCACTTCGGGAGGTAACTGCAATGAATGAAGCGCATTATTTCTCTTGGCTTCATGTCACGTTGTTCACTAAATACGGACATTACTTGACATATTCTCGGAAATTCAGTGATGTTTCCCGGAACGCCACTGGCGAAACGCATGCGCACTGATTGAATGTCTTATTAATTGACAAAGACAAACAAGCTCGAACAGCCGAGAGCACCCAACTCAGAGTCCTGCCTTTATTTGTCTTCTGACGTGGTTCCTTACCCGGTGTGTCAGCAACCATATTTCTCAAGAAGAAAAGTAAATGCTACCTGTATGTCAGGATAATTTAATATAAATATTTGACCCTGAACTGTAGTTGGATAAATCTGTATAGTCATATAAATGTGTGTGTGTATATATATATATATATATATATATATATATATATATATATATATATATACATACATATATACATATATTATATATATTATATATATATATATATGTGTGTGTGTGTGTGTTTGTGTGTTTTGTGTATATATGTATGTACGTGTTTCGATAGACATTTAATTGAGTTGAAATATTTCTGAATACATCTTCCTAGTATTCAACATGTTTACAGAATGACTGTAATAGTTATGTGGCAGTTACGGAAGGAGAAAACTGTTCATTTATTTCCTACTGGGCTTCAAGGCTGATAGCAATAATAATCACATGCAAAAAGTTAGAGGTAATTCATCATATTTAGAAATACTTGCAGATCTGGTATCCATATCCAGTAGAATCTACTTGCCAGCATGCAAACCTGTAGCGTAATACGATTCTTACATTTTGATACATTTTTTTCTATTTATTAATTTACATTTTTATACATTTTTTTCTATTTATTAATTTATTATTATTTTCTGTTTAAATAAGTAAGATATCTTCTTTCTATATTTCCATTTACTTCCAATACTTTTTCCTAATGAACACCGTATTCT
The DNA here is from genome assembly GCF_015104395.2 of Macrobrachium nipponense. Taxonomy (NCBI): domain Eukaryota; kingdom Metazoa; phylum Arthropoda; class Malacostraca; order Decapoda; family Palaemonidae; genus Macrobrachium; species Macrobrachium nipponense. Next base: position 108,180,531 of record NC_087202.1, on the reverse strand, counting down.
TTGGAAGCTTGAATTTTAAGTCAATGGCCCCTATGGGCTTGTCCCTTATGAATAGGTTTCATCTACTGAATAGTAATTAATAGTAATAATAATAGTCTGCTAAACCACTACAATATCAAGGATATGTCTATAACAGCTGTAATGGGGTATAATTAAATTTAAGCCATATAGGCACATATGAGCCGAGCAGACTGATTTCATTTGGTCGTGGTAGTGTAAGTTACGGAAACCCAATGCTAATTATTGCATGGGATGTTCGAATATCACTGACTCTAAATCCGATTCAAGGGCTTCTAGTAACAAACGTCCCTCAAAATTGTGAGCAAATTGAGAGGTCAAGAGGATAATTTGTCGGTTGAAAATAAGTGTAGGTAGTCTGGTAAAGTGGCCATTAGCGTCTATGTACTATATGTTAATGAAAGCCGGCAAAACTTAGAGCTCTAAACACTAATGTTCGTATAGCTCAGTAGAAAGGTGTACCCTATATATATATCATATATATATATATATATATATATATATATATAATATATATATATATATATATATATATATATATACACACACACACACACACACATATATACTATATATATATATATATATAGATATATATATATCTTATATGTAAAGAAAATGACAGTCGGACTGTGTGTGTGTGTATATATATATATATATATATATATATATATATATATATATAAACATATATACATACATTGTGTGTGTGTATGTATGTTCGCTATAGACGGCGAAACTACAAAAATGGTCCAAACGAAAAGAAACCAAAGTGCGGACCAATATGTAGATTTTAAAGGGGAAGGTGTTTATCAGGTTCCATTTTGATCCACATATCCGTGCAGGCTAACTTCTTTGTTATTAATGGTAGAGAAAGAGTAGAACATTGATTCCGTTAGAACTTTTCACGAGGATTCCAAATATACTCTTCCTTTTCTTCCTACGATGAACAATAACGATGATATTACTGTTCAAACAATTCTGGTCAATGGTCGCCCGCCGCCGGGTAATATAATTATATATATATATATATATATATATATATATATATATATATATATATATATATGCATGCATATACATACATATGGGTGTGTGTGTGTGTGTGTGTGTGTGCTTTCAAAGTTCGAACGGGTAAAACTACGTTATGAACATGTGTTATGAAATATGTATTTCAAAAAGCTGAAATTATTTATGCCTGTCTTCGAGGCAGTGTTAGTTACAGCAACCTCGCTCAACCTAGATTACGTGTGTTCGAATCACACCGTGGAAAGAAAAGCAGCTTCATTGATTTTCCTGACAAATTCAGGGCTTGTAACGAAAATAATTTCAAAAACAGTGTGAAAAAATCCACGAGTTAAGAAGGCATGGTAGCTATTAAATATGGATTTATATCTGGGGAAAGTGGCGAACAAATTTTGTATTGATGTCAGCCAGGAAAACAAAACTGCTAAAGCAATATGATAAAATTACTGTTATAGGGACGTGTCTATCACAGAACTGGTAAGACTTGTCTGAATTCGACAGCTATTTGTATGTAAAAGTTAGAAAGTTTTACATCCCTCTGCATAGCGTTCTCGGTTGCGGGACATTCAATCTATATATATATATATATATATATAGTATATATATATATAATATATATATATCATATATATATTTATATATATATATATATATATATATATATTTATATATATATATATAAAATATATATATATAACATGTTTTCATATATGTCAACCGAAGGGTAATTTTTTTAGTTGATGATAATTTCGTCCTCTCGTGGATTCGAACCAGCGCTCAGAGAAGAAATCAGGACTTCAGTGACGTTACCGTGGGCCGAGTTGGTAACGTCACTAAAGTCCTGATTTCTCCTCTGTGTGCTAGTTCGAATCCACCAGTGGACGAAATGATTATCGACTAAAAAATTCTCCTTCGGTTGACATATATGAAAGTATATTAATTCCGAGGTTAGAGCGAATTGGATATTAAAGAATACTTTAGCTTAATCATGCTTATGAATGACGATGATGTGATAAAAATTCCTATAATCTATATTAGATTAATAATATAATTATACAAGAATATAATATATATTATATATAATATAGTTTAGCTTTAATATATAAAGTTATAAGCCCACAAGGAAACGTTGTTGTTTGGATTTTAGGTGGGCTTTATACTCCTTATTAAATACCTATCTGTCACTTACACAGAACCCTTCATTGTCCTCTGAGTCTCTCATGTATGTCAGTCAGTGTGCTAAGTAAAGGGCGTTGAGCCGAAAGATCTTGTAGCTACTCCAGTGTTTCACTTTTCTTCGTGGCTTATACCTTATTTAAAGCTTTGTCACGTTCACACATATATATAGATATATATTATATGGTATATATATATATATATATATATAGATATATATATATATTATATTATATATATATACTATATATATAATATATATTATATATATATATATATATTCATGCGTGTGTGTAAAGAGAGAAAATTAGAAAGTTGTGAGAGAAAAATGGGAACCAGGAAGATGGAGCCGTCATTATGGATGGTAGAAGAATGGCTGGAGATGATCCGTCAAGTACCGGAAGGGATAATGGTAGCCTGAGAAAAGAGGTGTCACAGAGTGCGCGAAGGTGAATTGGTGTCATAGATTTGGAAGCGATTTGAATAGTCTGTGGAAGCGAAAGTTGGAATGTATGAGGATACTGCTGAGCCAAACCTCCTTTAGGAAGTGCAGTGGGGATGTTGAATGTGAATGAAAACGAAGAGATTAAAGGTATTAAGACGAACGTTTGTCAAACTGTATGCAACGTAAAGACAAATAGTAGAGATGAATGTGGCGCAACAACGATGTGGTCAAAAGGTTAGCGTTGTTGAAAGTCTGGATCAAAGTTTCTGGCTGATGATACCCCAGCCATTGCA
>NC_087202.1:108167573-108172573 GCF_015104395.2 Macrobrachium nipponense | reverse complement strand
AGAAGAAGTTTTTACCTCATCCGTTTTCCGTCCAGTTCACAGAGAATTTCCCAGAATAGTCTCGAGAGTTCGAGGAACTATTCCTGACCTTCAGAAGTGGAAAGCTTACAGGCGATCTGGAGGAATGTCTCATTCGTTGTTCTTCCCCCTCTACACATCATCTATTATTCGAGAGAAAGTTGAAACGTTTGTGGCACTGGCTCACGGGAGGGAGCCCCTAGATTTGTCGTTAAGGTCATCACGTGTCCTTTAACCTCTCCTTACCAAGCCTCAGTGTTCTCCGGGGGGAGGGATGAACGTTATTCAATCTTCGTCGTTTCGGTCAGCGCAGACTTCCCAATGGGATGGATAAGTGTCTAAAGGGACGTATGTTCATATCTTCTTTATGCCTCGCCTCAGCGTGGTCATCAGTGACCAAACTTGATCTTTATTAAGGGAAACCCTCTTTAATTCATGTTTTTATACCCTATAATATCGACATGAATCAAATGCTACGTAAGCTCCCACAAAGTTTTTTCGCTTATACTGGTCACCGGTTTGGATATCGGATGTTGGTTAAAATCTTCTTTGAAACCAAGAAATGGAGAGGTGCGCTTCTATTACGCAATCGTATTAATCTGTTACGGATTCGTATTAATAATTGCTTCAATGGCACATTCACATTCGTCGTCATATGAGTAAAAGAAATTAAAAATCCCTGAGTGATGATTGCAATATTCCATCAAACAATAATCCTATGTTAGATTTTTTATCGCGAAAGTAAATTATATATTTTGGAGACAAACGTTAACAAAATCATTGTCCTTTACACGTTTTGAGGCAAAATAAGGGAAGTGCACTTATAACCACACACACACACACAGAGTTAAAACATAAGCTGTGATATTTCTTTTCTTTTGAAGGCAAATTTAATCTACTACTAAAGCACCGATTTCTTTTATTGGTCTCTTGGTATTATGTTCATATTCTCTTTCTTCCATCTTACTTTTCACCCTCTCCTAACAATTGATTCATAGTGCAACTGCGAGGTCCTCCTTCTGTTACACCTTTCAAACAGTTTCCCCTTCAGCAATCCTGTAATAAAACCTCATAGGGTCCGATGCGACTTGGCCTTTGGCCTAAATCCTATATTCTATTCTATTCGTGGTAATATACGTAAGTATCCTGGAAATTTAAGCATGCAGAAATTTGGCTATTAAGTGTGAGCATCCATTCCTGCTTGACCAAAACGGAAGGTAAAGATTTCCAACTGTTTCTCCCTTTTTTTATTACTGGCCTTTAAAGGACCAGCATTTTCAGGAATCATCTGAATCTCCTTTTCTCTACTATATGTATTTCTTGATCTCTGAGGAAATTCTTCAGGTGCTACTCGTTCTATTTGGAAGTCAATTAACACATTTGTCTCAATACCAACCCTTGTATGGGAGTAGGGAAACATGGTAGTTGTATCGCAAAGAAATTGGTTTTATTCCATAAAACTGGTTTTTTCTTTCCACTGTATTCTCTCCAAGCAGCGCTACTGTGCTTTTTAATCCGGTGGAAATAAAGAAAAAATCCTCGCATAGTTAGACCCCCACTAAAAGTCATGTAAGGTAGCGCGTGTTTGTATCGCAAGCCCCATGAAAAGCGATTTGCACATCATGAATAGGTGAAAGCACAATTTTATTTTGATGTTGAAGTGCACTTCGTGTCACAAAAGCTTATTAGTCCTATTTTAAAGAGCTGTTTTCTGCACGGAAATGTTTGTGTTATAAAATGTACCCTATGAAGACTCGGCGCTAAATAATGAGGATGGAATGGCTCCTGACATGCGTTATATACCTCAAATATAAAGAGCAAAAAGGACTCTCATTCTTTTATGTTAACCGGGCATTAAAACATTCTCTCTCTCTCTCTCTCTCTCTCTCTCTCTCTCTCTCTCTCTCTCTCTCTCTCTCTCTCTTTCATAGTTGTTTAACCAACTCTCTCATATCACATTAATGTATTGCGATATACGTAACATGAATTGCTAATTTTGTCCAAAGCCCTGTCAATTGACTTTTTAACCACTTTATTTTCAGTTTACCCAGTTTTGCAATCTTCCTTTGAGCTTACCTTTTTAGTGGCATACCAGCTATGCATTTTTAGTCATTACTAATGCCTGTAGCACACTAATCTGGAGACTGCGTATGATAGAATAATCTGGTGATCTTTGAGTGACAGCAGAAAATATCCGGCAAAATAGTAATATTAATTCTGTACCTGCTAATTCTTATCTCAAGTTACTAGAAAGAAGTAATGAAGATTACATGTGTTCGAAATATTTGTTAATGTCAGGATATTCATACTGGTGGGTGATGGCGTTCTTAAGTTTAACAATTACAGAATTCGGCAAATCCGGAAGAAATGGAAAATACACAAGACTTTATTTTAACGGAGTTATACAACATTCTCTCTCTCTCTCTCTCTCTTCCTCTTCTCTCTTCTCCGCTCTCTCTCCTCGTCTCTCTCTCTCTCTCTCTCTCTCTCTCTCTCTCTCTCTCTCTCCATTTTTTCAATAACTTCTGTGTTATAATTTTAACATTTTCGCTTATACCTCCAAATATATAATGCTTGCTGCTGGTGGGTTTTGTCTTATTATTATTATTATTATTATTATTATTATTATTATTATTATTAATTACCTATTATTATTATTATTATTATTATTTGGTAGAAGACCTCTTTTTAGGTAAATGCTGTTAAAAAGAATGGCAGAATTAAGCGAGTTGATTTTGTATATTGTTTTTTCCTGTTTTCCTTACAATTCGCTTTTCAGGCTCAGTGATGTTGCTGATATTCAGCATTTATAATTTTTTGAAAATTCCCAATATGAATATTGGCCAGTAACTCAGAAACATCGCTGAGCCTGAGAAGCGAATTGTAAGGAAAATAGAAAAAAACAATATATAAAATCACCTCGCTTAATTCTGCCATTCTTTTTAACATTATTATTATTATTATTAGATTATTATTATTATTATTATTATTATTATTATTATTATTATTATTATTATTATTATTATTATTATTATTATTATTAATTATTATTATTATTATTATTCCTGTAGTAAGAGTATTAGTATTATTGATGGTGTTGTAACTCATTTTCTGGTTACTAGTTCAGTCGTCGAGACATATTATATACGTATAATAGTCAAAGAGATGCTCCCATCGATAGAGAAATAGCGAGTGTTGTTTACATTACTGTATGACGTCATTATCATTCAAGACCCGCACGTCTTTCTCGACGTATGACTTGATATATTCTAACCAAGAGAAGACCATGAACTGAATGTTGATTACAGCGTCAATATCCTGTAAGCGTATGCTGTGACACCAGTTTTAGCAACCATAACCAATCAATCAACGTATATTACAGCCATAATCAGAAGCGGTCCTTAGAAACTGATTTCCTCATTAATGGACGCTCACCGATGACAGGACTTGGTTGGACTGGATTATCTATCTATTTATAGTAGGTTCACATCAACCGTGGATTTAATGTCTAGGCCAGTCCCTTGCGACGCTCCTGATTGGCTGTTGATAAACCAATCCCACGGCTGGAAACTCTGTCTCTCGAGAGTGTTCACATAGGCAGGATGTATGTTCCATCTCTCCTGAAAGACATCCCTCATGGGAGGTGAAACATAGAACCTACCCATGTGAACTCTCGATAGAGACAGAGTTTCCAGCCCTGTGAATCGCTTATCAACAGCCAATCAGGAGCGTCGTAAGGGACTGGCCTAGACATCAAATGCACGGTTGATGTGAATCTACTATAGTAAATTCTGCTGCTTAGAACCAAAAGCAACGTTTCTCGAAAGATTTCGGAGGAAATATATGTAACTGCTTATTTATCGTCTCGTTACTTTCAGGTTACTGCACTGCGATGCACAGGAACGTTTCATGTCCTTAGTAACAACATTCTCGATCATTGGCATCAATTTTGTAGGCGCTTCAACAAGGATATTTCATAATGTAAATATATAGTTAAGTTTACAGAGATGCTACCGTCAGTAATAATTGTCCTCGCAAACACGCAAAGGAAATCCTTTTATGATCTGAACCATCGACGGATGGTCTCTTGTTTGTCATTTTTTCGTGAGGTTTATTTTAACAGAGATCTTCCTGCCGAGACCACCCAGATTTGCTGAACAACAGCATCAATATACAGTAAATATTCTTCGCCGTCGAACTTCTCAGATCCAGAGGTCCTTTATTCCTCTCCAACCCTTGGACTGTGGAACAGTCTCCCTGAGGATGTTGTGGAAATTGCAACTCAAACGTTCAAACGAAGATGTAATGCATTACTTTAACAATTTGCTTAAATTTTTCTATTAATTTATTTTTTCTCTAATAAGTGATCCCACCCTGTATTTCCCTTTACCTTCTGACATTTCTTTCTATAATGAACAACACCATATGCGTTGGAAGCTTGAATTTCGAGCAAATGGCCCCTACGGGCTTGTTCTATATGAATAGGGTTCATCTGCTGAATAATAATAGCAATAACATATTGGGGGTTTGGTCGTGTCTTCAGAGACCACTGACAACACTCGAACAACAGGACGGTCCTGTAATAATAATAATAATAATAATCAATAATAATAATAATAATAATAATAATAATAATAATAATAATAATAATAATAATAATAATAATTAGGAAGCAGTCATCGCTGGAAAATGTCCTGTAGATCTGGACGAAACATCGCGTTGGAGAGAGAGAGAGAGAGAGAGAGAGAGAGAGAGAGAGAGAGAGAGAGAGAGAGAGAGAGAGAGAATTGTATAAGCAATAATAAACACCAAAATGACTTAACGAATTTTACCATGCCCTTTAGTGCGTTGCTCGCCAGTCTAAGCAACAAAGAGAAAGCCGTCATCGAAAAATAAAGAAGACTCTCTACTAGATTAATAGCGCTGAAGCAGCAACCATTTTTAATAATAATAATAATAATAATAATAATAATAATAATAAT
>NC_087202.1:108145073-108160073 GCF_015104395.2 Macrobrachium nipponense | reverse complement strand
TAAATATATACATATAATATATATAATATATAATATATATATATATATAATATATATATATATATATATATATATATATGTGTGTGTGTGTGTTATATATATGCATTAAGCTACAAATGTCCTTTAATATCCAACTCGCTCTACCTCGGAATTAATGTAGTTTCATATATCGGTTAACGTATTTGAAAATATACTAATTCCAAGGTAGAGCGAATTGGATATTAAAGGACATTTGTAGCTTAATGCATGTATAGGAATCACGGTGATGTGATAAAAATTCATATATATATGTGTGTATGTATATAAACATATCTGTATAATTTGCCGCATGGACTTTTCAACTCCTTGATTCCAGTAACTTTTGAGATGCCCAGGAGACTCGAATTCCCAACCTGAGCCAAGAACGGTAAGGGCCCATTGCTGTTTGTTATGCATACTTCATACTTGTCGTAGGAAAGCCGAAATTAACGTAGCCTAACCGTGATGGCGAGATGGAAAGTGGTGTGTGTAAGTGCGTGAAAGAAATGAATACCAGTCTTGACTGCTGAAACTTTACAGACACATGTTTGCTTCAAGAAATTCTCAACTCCCCGACTTCCTCAATTTTTGGATACTTTCTTTGATGTGAGATGCTGACGAATTTAAAGAAAATACGTAATGCGAATTCTTAGTCGGAATATTGGATATTATGGTTGGATGCTTTTCGTTATTATGATTTTTTTACTGTCCCAGTTACCTTCTTCCCCTAATTTCTGTAATGTAATAATTAACATTTTTTTCATTAGTGCATATTTCTTTTTTTTTAGAAAAATACATGCGAAACAAATTCCAATGTGACTGAAAAGAATGATTAAATATACTGAGATATTAATTGAATATTGTTAATGAAAGGTTCAGACACGGGCAGTAGGTAAGGAATCAGTCATACAACTGTGTTCACTTATTTATTTGCTGAGAAAATTAGTCGGGCACAGATGGAAGGTTTGATGTCATTGGTATGCCGTGGTCACTGATTAAGTATTTAGACTGAAATTGCTGGTAGATAACCTCAAGCTATTTGTCACTGGTAAGTAAACCCTGTGAAATATATTATATTGAGGTTGTGGAATTCGGCTTTTTTTAAACGAAGGTTGAACAGGAAGAGTTCAGTACAATACTGAGGATCCCTCTGATTTTATCTCTTTTTTTTTTTTTTTTTTTTTTTTTATTTAATTCATTAGATAAAGAATATTTTCTAAACATGCCTTGAGAAAATGAAACTGGATTACGGAAATAACAGATCCTCGTTGGACGAGTGGGTTACGTGCTCGCCTACCGATTCGGTAGTCCGAGGTTCGATTCCCCGCTCTGCCAACTTGGAATCAGAGGTTTTATTTCTGGTGTTTAGAAATTTATTTCTCGATTAATGTGGTTCGGAACCCACAATAGTCTTTAGGTCCCGTTGCTAGGTAACCAATTAGTTCCTAGCCACGTAAAAAATATTTTATCACCTCAGTGGTCTGGTTAAAACTAAGATATAACACGAGAAGTAACAGTAGTCTTGGCATGCCTCAGCTTTTTACAAAATCCTTGACGTTGGTGTGGATATTAAGACAAAATTGATTTTCTAATTGTTTGTAAGTTTAAGTACCACCAAATAGATAATCCGAATTATTTGCAAGATTAACAACTACTTTTCTGTAAATCAAGGGAAATGGATAGTTGCTGTTGCTCACTTCAGTGCCGATATTAGTAAGTTTGATAAGATAATTCTAAGTACACTGCACTTGAAGAAATACCGGATATCTTTCTTTATGTTCCTTACCAAAAGGTTTGCCCTAAATAGTTTCCAAAACTATATTTTCCATTTGCAATATAGCCAAATTTCATTTTAACTTGTTAGTACGAATCAGAACATCTGTTTGCATTTTCTGTTTTCATTCTTACTAGATTTCATTATATAGAAAATGTTTTCAATATTTTAGGTAACAGGTTATGTTACTGAATTAGGAAGTAACTGCCGCAAATTGCGCCATTACTATATAATATTCAACACTGGCCGCCATCTGTCAGCATTTAGGAATTCCGTAGTGACTTAAGCGAAGGCAATAATGTGTCATTGCGTAAATCACATATCATTATATTTGCGTCCAGTATTTGAACATCTGGAATTCCGGCCCTTACTGTTATGCGTTGTGTTGTTGATCCAGTGCTTTTTAAATTCTCGTCTTTTTATAATCATTATGAAGCGATGAATTGATTCTTTTTTTGAATTTCGGAGGGGACAGGTCGCTTATCTTTTTAAACTGCCAAAATACATTTAAACTCTCTCTACATCTAGACCAATTAGTCGGTTTCATATAAGTTACTTGACATGTTTTCATTCTCCCTCTCGAATGCGCGCTTTGGATTCATGACTGATTCTCCACCAAACAACTTTTTCGTATCTCTATCCACAACAAAACATGTTCCATGATATTCTGGGGAAAACATGTCTTGCTAGTCTTTAGTGACCTTGAGTTGGACGTTATATTCCGTCTTTAAAACCTACTCCTCATTTATCCATGAAAACGGAAACACCTTAAAATGACTTTGGTAAATGTGGTCCCTTATTATATAGGTTGATATAATAAGGAAGATGGTATTTGGGACCCTCAGTTTCCCATAAAAACCTTTGTTTATTTCTGCAATATTTTTTTTCCTTTGAATTTGTCTCTTCTTTCTTGAGTGTTCTTTTTAGTAAATCTTACGTTTTTCTTCCTGACTGACAGTTTTGAAATTGATTTAGATTATGTATGTCTGAAACAAGTTGGATATTGATTTAGTAGTAGAATAGATACAGACGAAAAGGATACGAGTAGGTAAGAGGGTCATTCGCAGTGGTTGCGCTGAAGGTTCTTTGTAATGTCCCTTTGGCTCCGAGATGCAACCTGTTCATTCTCGTTCATATTCTCTTTCTTACGTCTTACTTTTCAACCTCTCCTAACAAGTGATTCATAGTTCAACTGCGAAGTTTTCCTCCTGTTACACCGATCTGACCTTTTTACTGTCAATTTCCTTGTCTGCACTGAATGACCTCATAGGTCCCAGCGCTTTGATTAAATTATACTTTTATTCTGTTCTATTCTCAAAGCATAGACAGTGACTGCAAATGAAAATATGAATATTCATATAGTATCCGCCATGTACGAGTACGCACATTAACCAGATATGAACTATACATCAAGCACCTAGCATACGATCAATGTTGAATGTAAAGATGTTTTCTGCTTGGACGCTGTGCTTGCTTGACCAATGAGGTCCAGCATTGTTTGGTTGGTTTTAGCTCTGAAAAGTAACTCCAAGTCTGGAGCACCTTCTTTGGGGTCAAGCTTACACCAGAGACAAAGTGAAACAAGAGCGTTCAGAGACCACAAACCTTCGTTAAGACTGGGCAATCAACTCCAAAGGGTCCCTTTTCCCAAAGGTGACATTCCTGCCTACCCCGAAACTGATCACTGGTTGGCAGTTCTGGGTTCACCCTCAACCCAGTTTTCGTAGAAATCTACACTCGGGCCCTTGTGCTGTCCTCCCAGAAAACAGGTAAACGAGCCAATGATCAGAGGGGAAATCTTCCTCATTGCACAGAGATAATTATTGTCAAAACGAATAAACAAACAATCAAACGGTCGGAACGCAAAGCAGTTGCATAGACAACATTCCAACAGTATCTTCTTGGAAGACTTACTTGATATACGTGAGTATGATTATGAGTGTGATGACAGTAATCTGACGAATAAAACAATATTCTATGCTTAGAATTACATTTAAACAATAATTCCTGTTTTCGGGGATGTCTAAAAGGAAGATTTGAAGGATACAAGGTACCCGCAGTGGGATAGTATTGTCAGTCTACCTTACTTGGTGCACTGTAGGCATTACTAACGGGCGTTTGCACCAGTAGGCCTCTAGCTGCTCCCACTTAATAGCCATTTACTTCGTTCCCGCTTCCTTTCTTCAATTTTGCCCAACGCCTCTAGCTGAAACCTCTTAGTACAGCTGTGGTATTTGCTTCAAGTTCCATTATTAGATCCTCGCACTTCAGTTTTATTTGTTAGAATGCTTTATCCTGCTATCCAACCACCGCTCCGCCTTCTTTCTTAAATCTTATATATAAAGCTGACGGTCGGACTATGTATGTACATATATGTCCGTTATAGACAGCGGAATACGAGACCGAATTGAACCAAAGTCAGACCTTATATGTAGATTTTATAGGGGATGGTTTTTAGCTGGGTGCCGTTTAGATCCGGGTATCCGGCCATGCTAAACCTCTTTATTATTATTCGTAGAGAAAAAAGAAAGCATCGCTCTGCTAGAACCTTTCACGAGGATCGTAAATATGGTCCTACTTTTCTTCTACGATGAACAGTAGCGATGATATTAGGGGATGGGGAGCGCCTCAGTGGCATGATCGGTATGGTCTTGGCCTGCCACCTCGGTGGCCGCGAGTTCGATTCTCGGGCATTCCACTGAGGGGTTAGAAATGTGCGTTTCTGGTGATATGAGTTCACTCTCGACGTGGTTCGGAAGTCACGTAAAGCCGTTGGTTCCGGTTACTGAATAACCACTGGTTCCGTGCAACGTGAAAACACAATACAAACAAACAAGCAATCAGGGGATGGGTTTTAGTTGGTGGCGTTTTGATCCGACTATCCTACCGCGCTAACTTCTTTGATGTTAGTTGTAGAGAAAAAGGAAAACATTATTTTGTTATAACCTTTCTCGAGGAATCCAAATATGCTCTTGTTTTCTTCTACGATGAAAAATAACGACGATATTTCGGTTCAAACAGTTCCGGCCTACGGTTGCCCGCCGCTAGGCCAGGCTTCGTCGGCCAGTCTATATAAATAAATAAATAAATAAATCAACTATACGAGGTAGTTGTGGTCAATGTACCAGTCACTGCAAGAGTGATCCGAAGACAGCCTATATTTCGTGTCTGAATTGACAAGCCTGCCAGTCTTTTGCTGTAAAACACAGCGTACTTACGGTGAGGGCCCAGTGTGCTGGGTATCGACCACGCTTATAATTCCATTCCATTTAAATAACAGATAAGCAGAGAGCGAGACACTTTCCCATCTGTTTAGAGATTTACGTCACACCCGCTTCTAGAGCTATTTACATTTACTTTACATCAGGGTCATTAAAATAGACTAAAAAGAGGAAGTGAGTGAGAGAAGAATTATTTCCGATATGAAAATAATAGCCTTTTGACCCCTTTTTGAAACTGGGCCTATTTTCCAGTGAGAAATGATTGCTTTTTCCTGACACCGAGTATTTGACCGAGGAGTGATTAATTCTATAAATAACCGGTCGCCAATTACGTATAAAGGTTTCTGTGTGAAATCAACAATGGAAAACATGTCTCTTATGCTATCATTTTCTCACATCAAAGGTCGAATAAAAATCAATGTACCTCAAACCTTCGTTCATTAGTCTAAGCGCATTTGCCGGGGCACATATTAAATCAGTGTTCGAAGGATGTAAAAATAATCCTTTTGAAAAAATAGGAGGTTTTTCTGAACATGCGCAAGCAATTTCAGTTTTGTAACTGACGAATGGGCAAATAATATTTTTCAGTCTGTAGCAAAGCTCCATCCTCGTTGACTTGTTAGATGTTGCAAAAAAAAAAAAAAAATTTATATCAAGGTGCTTACTTTTAATTACCATGTAAAAGAACTGACTTTCCATGTCCACGTGTGAAAAGACTTAGTAAAGAAAATAAGAACGTAATACATGGGCTTAACCTCCAACGGACCGGTGTGAAATATTGTGTCAGAACTATCTGCATTTAGGAATAGCCTACTACTATTGTTTGGGAGTTTGTCGTCTCGTTTTTACTGTGAGTCCTCACTAACCGTAATGGCTTTTTGTGAAGTCGGAAAACTGTGCATCTAAATAGAGGCTTTCAAGCCAAGAAGACAGCCGGGCAGGTAGATCCATTGATCGCGTTCTTTTCTGTACCACAACGTTTTAGTGAATTTTATCGTGAGTCTGACGCATAGATTGAAACGCCACGCTAATTGGATAATAAAAAGCTACGAGGAGAATAATTACTAGCAAACGACTGCAATCAATTCTGGACGGGGACATTTATTGACTCCTAATTAAAGATCTCAAGATTAAATATTATACACTTCATGTTAACTGTTGTTTTACATTACTACGTCCATATTAGTAAGGAAATATATATAGTATATATGTTATAAAGTGTATTATTATTATTATTATTATTATTATTATTATTATTATTATTATTATTATTATTATTATTATTATTAAAAGTAAAATATACATTAGCTTTGAAACGTCAATATAAAAAACTGTCTCGTTATTTTTATCATGAAAGAAATGTATTTGATTGATATTCCTCGGTGCTTAATTGTGCCATAACGTCTGTACCAAGGATGTCGTCTAGGACCCCAGTCCTTGCCTGAAGTTCTACTCATGTTTAATGACCTGCCTTTGCTGATTCGAACTTTTGCCCTCGTAAGTTATATTCCTCCCACCGTTGGACTGTGGAACAGCCTCCTAGGGGATGTCGTGCAATTGGGACTTCAGAAGTTCAAGCGAAGATGCAGTGCATTACTTCCCTCATACTATTCTTCTTGCATTTTGATGCGCTTTCATCTGTTTCTTTGTTATTTTGATTTAATCTTTTTTAATAAGTGGGATCTCTTCTTTCTGATTTTCCTTTCACTTCCTCTTAACTTCCTCCTAATGAACGCCGGATTCTTTGGAAGCTTGAATTTCAAGCCGGTAGCCCCTGTGGGCTTGTTCCATATGAATGCTCGTAGGTTTCAGCTGCTGAATGATCTAATAATGATAATAATTCATTCATACACATTTATTTCATCATTCTGTTATACACATTAAATTTCATTGTTTTCTTTACTGGGCGGTCATACTGTAGTTACCTATGACCGCCCAGTAAAGTGTGAATTATTATTATTATTATTTTTTTTTTTTTTTTTTTTTTCTTCTTTTTTTGCTCTATCACAGTCCTCCAATTCGACTGGTGGTATTATAGTGTGGGGTTCCAGGTTGCATCCTGCCTCCTTAGGAGTCCATCACTTTCTTACTATGTGTGCCCGTTACTAGGATTCTACAACTCTTCTGCATGAGGCCCGGAGCTACTTCAGCTACTAGTTTTTCCAGATTCCTTTTCAGGGATCTTGGGACTCGTGCCTAGGTGTTCTATTGAAGTATTGAAGCGAGTTTCAGGGTATTTCTAGCAGATGTTATATTGTGAAATTAGTAAAACATTAATATCAAGAAAAATTGTTAGCAGTCCATTCTCAATGTAAATCTGTATTTTTTTTTTTTTTTTTTTGTGTTGGGGGGGGGGGGGGGGGGGGCCGTTGGCATTCGGCAATCTATCACAGTCATCCTATTCGGCTTGTTGGTTTTTATATTGTGGGGTTCCGGGTTGCATCCGGCCTCCTTAGGAGTCCATCACTTATCATGCTATGTGCGCTGTTTCTAGGTGCACACTTTTCTGCATGAGTCCTGGAGCTACTTCATTATCTACGTTTTCCTGGTTCCTTTTTGAGGATCTTGGGATCGTGCCTAGTGTTCCTATAATTATGGGTACAATTTCCACTGGCATATCCTATATCCTTCATATTTCTATTTTCAGGTCTTGATACTTATCAATCTTTTCTCTCTCTTTATCTTCTACTCTGGTGTCCAATGATATTAGGACATTAATGAATGATACTTTCTTCCTGATTTAGTCAATCATCGTCATGTCTGGTCTATTGGCACGTATCAGCCTATCTGTTCTGATACCATAGTCCCAGAGGATCTATGCCTGATTGTTTTCTATCACTCCCTCATAATGGTGCTCCGTGCCACTTATTACTGCAAAGTAGCTGGTGTTTCTTGTACAGGCTCCAGCAGAGGACTTTTCCTAATGAATCATGTCTCTTTTTGTACTGATTCTGTGCAAGTGCCGGACATTCACTTGCTATGTGGTTTATGGTCTCTTTTTTTTTTTTTTTTTTTTTTTTTTTTTTTTTTTTTTTTTTTTTTTTTTTTTTTTCTCTCTCCATATTGTACTTGCTGCATACAGATGAGATGTTATTTCCATCAATCGTTCTTTGAATATGTCTCTTTCTTAGGGCCTGATCTTGTGCCACTGTCCGTCTGCTGTGCCATTCCTCCATTCTGTTTGTCATTCTGCTGTTTCTGTATATTTCTGGGTCTTTGTCTACTTTCATCACTCCTTCCCATGCACTTCTGAGCCACTCGTCTTCATTGGTTTCCAGATATTGCCCCAGTGCTCTGTGCTCAATGATGACACAGTCTTCTATGTTTCCATGTTATGTATAGTGTCTCTATATATATGCTCTTGAGTGTAGTACTTTGTGTATTGTCATGTGTCTCCTAGTTTTCTGGTCTATGCTGTGGAGTTCAGCCTTTCTCTATTCCACTTCTGCGCTGTATCTGATTACTGGTACTGCCCATGTGTCTATGGTCTTCATCATATTTCTGGCGTTGAGTTTTGACTTGAGTATCACCTTGACTCTCTGCATATATTCTTTCCTGATCATGTCCTTCATCTCTTGGTGTTTTATATCCTCTCCTTCTATTATTCACAGATATTTGTATCCTGTCTCATCTATGTGTTTGATACTATTCCCATCAGGTAGATTTATCCCTTCAGTCCTTGTCACTTTGCCTTTTTATATGTTGACCAAGGCACATTTTTCTATTACAAACTCCATCCTTATGTCCCCAGATACAATCCGTACAGTCTGGATTAGGGTATCTATTTCCATGAGGCTCTTACCATACAGCTTGGCGTCGTCCATGAACATCAGATGGTTAATTCTGTTCTTATTTTCTTGAGTTGGTACCCAGCATCCATCTTCTGCAGTACTTTTGTCATGGGAATCATGCCTTCTATAAAGAGTAGTGGGGACAGTGAGTCGGCCTAGAAGTTCCCTCTGCTGATGTTAACCTCTGCTAGTCTTATTCCAGAGCTTGTAAGTATTGCATTCCAGTTATGCATTGCATTTTTTTTTTAGGAAAGTTGATGGTGTTTTCCTCTGCCCCATATATTTTCAGGCATTCTATTAGCCATGTGTGTGGTATTGTATCGAAGGCTTTCCTGTAGTCAATCCATGCTGTGCGTAGGTTGGTTTTCCTTCTTCTTGCTGTTCTTCTGCACCATTTTGTCTATCGTGGGCTGATCTTTTGTGCCCCTACACTTCTTTTCTACAGCCTTTCTGTTGATGGGGGATGGTGTGTGTATCCTCTAGGTAGTTATATAGCCTTTCACAGCGCCTTAGTGGCGTGGTTAGTATGGTGTTGGCGTGCCACCTCGGTGGCCGCGAGTTTGATTCTCGGCTATTTCACTGAGGGGTGAGAGATGTGTATTTCTGGTGATAGAAGTTCACTCTCGACGTAGTTCAGAAGTCACGTAAAGCCGTTGGTCCGTTGCTGAATAACCACTGGTTCCATGCAATGTAAAAGCACCATACAAACAAACCTTTCACTGATGATACCTTTTAGTAACTTCCACATTACTTGCTGTATTTTCCTTGTTCTTGTCTTTCTGTACTAAGGATGTTCTCCCTGTGGTCATTGATTTGGGCACATGGTGGTTTGTGATGCAGTGCTGGAGTTGTTCTGGTATTCGTGGGTGTAGGGTCTTGAAGTTTTTGAGCCAGTATTCATGGACTTCATCAGGACCTTGGGCTTTCAAGTTGGTCATTTTCTTTAGTCGGTGTCTGATTGTGTCTGTCATGATCTCGGTGAATCTTTGTTTTATTCCCCCTATTTCTTCTGCCTTAAGTTGCGGAACCATGTTGCATGTTTGTTGTGTGATACCAGAAAGCTTCATAGTTTTCCCAGACTCTTACTGGCTTCAGGAATTTCCTGGTGGTTGTCTTCTCCTCTTAGTTGGCTGTATAGTCTATCCTGGTTGGTTCCGAATAGTTTGTTCTGTTGGCATCCCTTATTCCTGGTCATGTACTGTTGGATCTTATTTGCTTTGGCTTTAAGGCTCTGTTTATATCTTCTATTGTGCTGTTTAGTTCCTTCTCCTGCACTTTGTATTTTCCGTTCAGTTCCTCCCGTGTTTTCTTGTTTCTTAGCCTCTTTTCTGCCATCTCTTACAGTTTAATAAGTCAGATCTCATCAGCATGATTTGTTTTTCCAGGTCTCTTTTCCAAGGCGGTTTGCTGGTTTGGTTTCTGTTGGGTTAGTTGTGATGGTGATGTTGGTGTTTGTATCCCCATGAACTCTGCTACTAGTCTTGCTCCTGCATCTGCCAGGTTATTTGTTTCAATGATAATGTTAGTGTGTATTAGTCTCACTATTCCATACACTAAACTCTTTTTCTCCCTTAATTCCTTTGTGTAGTAGGCTTTCATAGAGGGGATCTTTGTTCTTTCTGTATCTGGCGTCATCCATTGTTTGACCTTTTTCACCCATTCCGACCTCTCTGTTACGACTTCAGTGTTTCACTGTGAGCCCACTAGTCTACTGAAAATTCCACATGAAGTGGTAATGTTGAGAATCCAATGTTTTTTTTGCATTTTCTAATACTATAGGACATAACAATTAAAAAACTGCCGGGTGACACTGTCACTTTTGGGAAAAATTATCTATGCACTAAGTAAGTTTGAAGTATTTACGCGACAAAAAATCTGTTCAAGTTTATACTTCCGTGTGACATTTTTATTATTCTCTTCTTTCTAACAGATAAATAGTTTTGTTAATTGTTATTTGGAAAAATACATGGCCATAATTGAGAAGAAAATTAGACTAATATTCAGAAAAAAGCCTCGTGAAAAATCCATTTAAGATGTATAAATAGTTATCATTATTACACTGCACAAACTGTGATAGATCGTTACTGCATTTTGCTAGCTATCATTTAAAATGTTTCTAAGAATAGCCTCTTCTTCATTTTTTTTCTTCTTCTTTTTCACTTCTATCTTTCATCAGTTTAGTGAATCGGTTCAAACACTTGAGTGAACTTTTACATTGATGAAACAATGTACTACATCCTACAGATGCTTTCACGCAACTGCAATTTGCACTTCCACATATAATTCCCTTCAATAGCACAAGAACATTTAATAAGCAGCAGAAAATATTCTGGAGCACATGATACTCCTTTGGGTGTGGTAACTGGCACTAGAAAAGTATAAGTAGGGGCAAATTCCCAGCCATAGTCAGTCGGGTCCATAAGGGGTGGATTGGCTTCATCAGCACATTTCCATCGGGCAGCCTGTAGGCGACACCCGTAAACATGGTATCTAAATGCGGCTGGTGTTGGAAGCAGTGTCTTTAACTGGGGAGTTCCTACAACTTTATTGGCAGACCATTTTTTCTGTCATACCGCATACCTAATGTTAGACATAGTGTCAGAGGCTTTTGACGCTATGCCGTAGCAGCGTGATATAAATGTAGTTGCTTATTGTATTACATCCGACAAGTTTGCATTTAAGTATCACGAAGTCCATCAATCTGGTAACCTTGCCTTAAAACATTTACAGCAGACGCCCTCCAAATTCGATATCAGTGTGATGTTGTGTCAGAATCAGATAAAGCATGTGCTGCTAAAATGTTTGAAACTATGGGGTGAAGTTTTTTAACTGTAGCTTTCATGTTGATTTGATTACGTCCCCCAGAAGTAGCTTTCATTTACAATAGTGAAAGCGATAGTTTTTACAGCTGGTTGAACATCATCATTCTCTTCATCTCTTGACAGCTTTATAGGATGACTCCAGATGATTTATGAATAATAATACTAGGGTAACTATAAGCAGGCAGCACTATGTACTCGTTTTCTAAAATATTCATAATGGAGTTCATAAACTAACGACGCTTGAGCTTTCCACCATGGGCAATATAAACTTGATGAAGATAAACTGAATTCCATATCTAGAAATAGTCTTTTTTTTTTTTCATTTCAGTTATGCAAGCATGTAGTGCAGGAGTATTATCCATGTCAGTCATATCTGAAGAAGAGCTCTCTGTGTTATAGTATTTTGGTTTAACAAACGTTTGATAGCATTTTCGGTGGTGTCGTCCATCTGCAGCATGAAGATCTGCTGTAGCTCCACTTGGTCTATGTTCTGCTTCAGAGCCCCACTGATCATTAGGCAATTAACGAACATTTAATATACCGTAGATTCTTTAAAAGATTTGTGTGTATTACCACGGCCTGATGTGCGGCATAATGATGTCTTGTCACACCTTTCAGGATGGCGCGGATCAGGTGTAATTGGACAGTCATTTCCGCAAAATATACAATGCTCCTCTGTTGCCAGAGGTTCCATTTACGTTGTTGTCGTTTAATCTTACATTTTTCCGTTATTGCTGAGTTTGCTATTTAATCCATAGCTGGACTCTACCCCATCGGGGATAGGTAATCAATTACAGCTGAGTACACTGATTGTGGTAAAGATCCTTTCACAAGGAATCAATGCTGAGGAGATTGGTCACCCATCTATCCATTTGCTACACGAAACAGATACAGATCTTAGAGATAGGAGTAAACGTTATTGTGGTCTTCTTCAGTAGAAGCTAAATATATTCCAGTTTAAATTTCCACAATTTCTATTATGTTTACGTTACGATGACGCAACGTGTGAAAGTGTGCAATTGGAATTATATTTTGTGGCTGAATAAAGATTTAATCATCACATTATGATCTGTTTTATCTCTTGTTCAGATCATCAGCGATTTGCCTACTTCAAGCCAAAACTTGTATTTGAATTATTCTTGGGATAACAGATTTAAAGAAACTTGAAGTGAGATATATGTGAGATATCTTTTATTGGTTCTGTCGTATGGGGATGCACATTAATAAGTTCCACCACTGTATGTATTAACACATATATGTGTGTGTGTAGAACATAAGGTAATAAAGAACAGATTAGATTTAATAATGGTGATATATCGGGCGAGTTAAGGAAATATGCAAATGATCTGGAAGGAATATAAGGAGATTTACATTCATTCCATTCAGTGCCAGTTGAGAAGCTATGAGGGTTCGTGAAGGCACCTCTATACCTTAGGCAGGAGGTTTTTTGTTATTGTAGCTCAGAGGTCAGTTTGGAGTCCTTATAGTTTCCCCAACGCAAGAGGATTCCTGCCTCCTCCTGCTGGAGTGCGTTCATCTGGTGAGGAAGTGATATGAATGTCTATGATACATATGATTAGTTTTAGGGCGTTCCGTGGGAGGGAATTAAGATTAATGAGAGTGCGTTCAACGTCCTCGCGAGGATTTGTGGTCTTTTTATGTTAATTTTCGTTGTTGCGGTAATGTATTCGCGTGTTCTTTGTTTGTGCGTCCAACGTTTAGAAAAGGAAATAAAAGGACGTCGGTTATTTCTGCTTTGCCTTTCTGCTTCCTGGGGATTAGCAAAAACGTCCTTTTCGTTTCTCGTCGTTTTTCCTCGAGGCTTTTCTTGGGACGTGCATTACCTTCCCGACCTGATATTACACAAAGTAATGTTTCCTTTGCCTTTTCCTTTTCGTAACATCTGTATTACATTTTGTTTTTGTCGTAAATGAATATTAAAATTAATTGAAAATTTGGTTTTTAACCAGATATTGGATGATAGATTACATGTGCTGAACATTTTTATTTTTGAACTTTCTGTGGAAGGTTCAACATTCCATTTAGCAAACTGATCATCTGACCGCTTGTAAAGATTACTTTGCTTAACATCAGAAACAGCCGTTTTAACCAAACCACTCAAATGGTAGAAGGGAAAGATGCCGAGTTGCTTTTGACCCGCATCTGGGGATGACTATGCTACATTATTAATATCTTATTAAATATTCCCACAGCTCTGAAAAATAGTCCGAACTGACTTTTATGTTCTGGACGGCGTATAACCTACAAAAAAATAACCAATGCCTGAGGTTCCGAGCAGTTTTCAACACATTGCCCATTTGTATCAGCTGTGTAATCACTCGTCTTGAGATTTGAAAATTCTTTGTTATAACTGCATGATTCATTTATTCCACCGGCCAGCAATATATCATCTACTCAGAAATAGTGTATTGACGCAGGCTTGTCTTAATGTCAACCTCATTCAACATTTTAATTTTAGACCAAATTCCACGGTATAATGGTTTACGTGTTCATATAATAATAATATTTGAAACAAGTAATACTTTTATGATTCCACATTTTTCATTAATATTCTTAGGTTACAGTTTGCCACACATTTCACTTAACATCTACAACTAATTCACATGCCATTTGAATTTGTCACTGATGTGGGAAGATGAGCCTGTCGTACTTTCGAAGTTAAGTTTATTCGTCATGATTTTGATAAGCGAATTCCTTTTTGGGAGTTGAGCCATCATATAAAGACACAGCCTTGTTCAGTGATGATTACAGGTTTGCTTGAAGAAGAGGTCTGATTTAACGCGGAATGATTATACTCGTGGTTCATAAAGTTGATGCTTTCTCCGAATATAAAGAAAAACGACCAAAATTAAAGAAACCGTTAAGGTAAACTGTCAAGTACTCACAAATCCGCACATTTTTTTTTAGAAGAACCAGCCGTTCCCTCTTCGCACTTAAGCCAAGTGGCCAGTACTCGCTGTCCCGTGATATTTAGAGTATTTGAACTTGATCACTGACGTCTTCATTTGTGAGAGTATATGAGCAGCTTTTTCGTGTAAAGGCTGTTCATTACTAAGCTCCCAAGTTGTCTCTGTTGAACTGCGTAACTCGCTAGAAGTTGGCCCTATTACACATGTTGGGAAATAGGTAGTATTATTCCACTAGCTAATCCGGAAGTGGTAGTTCGTCCCTCAGCTATTACCACCCAGTTTCAGTAACTCCACATTTGAACATCTGTTGGCTAAACGTTTAAATGCCCGATGCTGAAAATAAATATTTGCCATCTACTTTTTTTTTCACAGTTGGGTTTTCTTAGGGCCTCTGTGCTTGTGATGCACCTCTTCAATTTTCAGTTGTCGATTTACGCTGTGTAA
>NC_087202.1:108125073-108137573 GCF_015104395.2 Macrobrachium nipponense | reverse complement strand
CAGCGCACGATGTCCACAACGACGACCTGACGGAATTGATTGCCCGTGTTGAAAGGAATTCAGCGAACCGAAGGGAGAAATATTTTAAACTCGTGTCTTTTCGTGAGGTTCATGAACATATAATTCCATGGAAAACTGTGCAATGGTAGTGTATAACTGCGGAACTCACAGACCACCTTCCTCTCCGTGATACATCTGCGGCATTACAAGATTAGTAATTGAAAAGGAAACTCGGTGTCCAGCGATATCTTCTGCCGCTTGACACATGCCAGTTATATGAATGGGGAACTAAAACGGTAACGTGAAGTTGGTCTCCCTGGGAAACCTTTGTCAGACTGCCGTCATCCCAGCCTACTATACAATATCAACTTCAGCTGAAAGAGCTTGCGGTTATAACACGTCAGTGACAGCTGAAAATAACAGCTGGTTGTGAAGAGAGAACAATAAGAGCATTCAACACTTGGACAGAACGGAGTCACGCGAAGAACAGCTCGCGACCAGAGATCCGAAAATTCTGGAGACAAAAGTTTCGGCCTGAAAGGAATAGCAGGAGTTCAGTCTGGTAAACAAAAATGACAGTATTTTATAAGTGAAAAGCACAATCAAATTACTGTTACTGGCACTGTATACTCTTTTAAATAGTGACTACTAGCCTCGTGGTTGTACGGTAGTGAATGCAGATGCATGAATATATAATCAAGTACGCATTCCGTGTACATGGAAAGAATGCTAAGTTTCAATTAGAATGTCAAAATGCTTGTCAAACCTCATGTCATGCATACTAGAACAGCTAACCTTCATTGCACAGGCACGTTCACAATTCCATATATATAAATATATATATATATATATATATAATATATATATATATATATATATATATGTGTGTGTGTGTGTGTGTGTGTGTGTGTGTGTGTGTGTGTTTGTGTATGTGTGGTGTG
Source organism: Macrobrachium nipponense (assembly GCF_015104395.2). Classification (NCBI taxonomy): domain Eukaryota; kingdom Metazoa; phylum Arthropoda; class Malacostraca; order Decapoda; family Palaemonidae; genus Macrobrachium; species Macrobrachium nipponense. The sequence goes on along the minus strand of NC_087202.1, from coordinate 108,136,632 downwards.
TGTGTGTGTGTGTGTGTGTATATAGTATATACAGGGTGGTCCAAACGTAGGTGGACAGTAGGTGGAATTGCTGTGTAAATTGTGATGGACAGCAGTTTGAGCACCTGCGTTGATAAAATCTCAGTCTTTTTGTATTATTGCCCACATTAAAAGCTAATTGTCGATATAATAATTGTATTAGTAGATTTAATTGTATTTGCAATCTCAAAATAAATGTTATCATTTAATGCCCACCTACTTTTGGACCACCCTGTATAAATGTGTGTGTGTGTGTACGTGCATTGATGGAGAATTGGAGATGAATAAATAGATATATATATATGTATATATGTACGTATGTATATTTTTACATGCTTTTATTTAATTTTACGTTTGTCTGTCTTGTTTGTTGGGTCAAAACTTGTAACTCAATTTTTAATCTGTTCCCTTCGTCCGATGGACTTGAAATTTTTCATGGTTATACATTCCCTTGACCTGAAATGATCAGTAGTTCAGCAGTGACCTCAAATGACCCTACAATGACCTCTGCCGGTTTCTCAGGATTTGTGTGAAACACTTCGGATTTTTCACCACTTCTTTGACTATGTTGACTAAATTAATAATTCTACGCATTTGTAAACCCTTCTTTGGCTCGACAGGTCAATTTCGTTAGCTACAATCATAAGTCGGTTACAGTTTCGATCAAAACTAAAATGTATGAAATAAAAAATAAAATAAAATGTTAACACCCTTTATATAAAAATGCACAAAAAATAAAAAATAATTTTTTTGGTGATACAATAGATTTTTTTTACCATCTTAATCATGGCTACAAAGATAAAAGGTCCCCCCCCCCCCCCCCCAACATGGAAGGAAATGCTACAAGAAAAGAAAAAATATATTTCTTTTCTGTAACACTTCCTTTGATGTTTGGTTCCCACGCTTTTATTTTTGTAGCCATGATTAATTATAAGAAATATTCTGTTTGTTGTCTCAAAAATATTTATTTTTTTACTTTTTAGTGCATTTTGATAAAAGCGTATTTTAAACATTTGTGAAAATCAGCTGAATGGTCTGGTCTACTACTATATATATATTATATATATATATACATATGTATGTATGTATGTATGTATGTATATATTATATATATATATATATATATATTATATTATATATTATATATACATACATACATACATACATCATACATACATACAACATACATATGTAATATATATATATATATATATATATATATATATATATATATATATATATATAGTGTGTGTGTGTGTGTGTGTAGCACTATAGAAGAAAGTAAAGTAAATATGAAAATGGTAACCAGGGGTCTAGAGCAGCGAGGATGGAGAGGATTCCAGGAGCATGGTCCTCATTCAAGAGGTGTCAGGTACTGCCACTGAATGACCCTTAATGTACTTAATTCGTACAAGGTGTTAGAAGTTGAAGGCTTATTTATCAATAAGTTTATTTTCTTTAATGATTAACCAGTTTTTAATGGGTTTCATTTGCTTCCTCCTATCACTCCGCTCAAATCTCCTCGGCAAGCCAAAAGGAAGGCTTACTCCTTTAATGAATGAAACTGGCTTTGGCAGAATGTTGTTAACCTCCTGCCACAGTAACTAGTTAATTCAGTATAACTTCTCTTTTATTCCCCTTTCATTGTGGCGCTGGCATCTATCAGTCAGTCACCTCACGATACAAATCACTACATGGGGATTATGGCTTTCTCTGTGAAAGTCACTTGCCTGGAGCAACTACTTACTCTAAGCACCTTCACCATTGTTAAACATTTGAGGGTCAGATATGACTTATTAATTAATTTTGCACATACCCTGCTGTTTATTTGTCTTCCATATTCTCTCATATTCTCTTTTATCATTGCCCATTTTCTTCCATTTACCCATACAGAGAAAACGGATCTTGAGTCAAGACCCAGCAGACTCGAAGACTTGTTTTATTTTCGTTTGTGATTACGATGCTCATCCTTCTCAAAGGATGAGCTCAGTTACCGCCATAGAAAATCTTGGTATTCCATTATCTCTGGGTGTAAGCAGTTAATCAATAAAACCACATACTAACCTGGCAGCCATCTTGACTGTATTTTCAGACGTTACATGGCGTGTAGCTTTGTGTAGTAAAATCATTGATGGGTTCCTCTAATCATAGTTTGATTAAGGTTAATGCGGAGTTGAATCCGGTTGTTCCTCGTGTTAGCTTCTCATGAAAGGTACACTTGGAATCCAATGCTAACTGGGATGGTGTTCACGGTTAACTCATTGAGCTCAATTGGAGTGATATTTATAGAAGTTCAATATTATTGAATGTTTCAATGATCATCTTAGCATTATTATCGAGAGGAGAATTCCTTAAATTCTCAAGTTTCATGTTAAAGTTAAGCCCTTGGTTTAATGCTACTTATTAACTTGCGTGTCACAAAATTTTTTATTATTATTATTATTTTTGCAGAAACAATTGATCAGACTCGTGGCAAGGTTTCACTGAGCATAGTAGTCTATGAGAGAGCTGAGAAATCTTATAGTGAGGGTGTGGCGGAGATCTTACTCTCCAGTGTTAGAGGTGCCTCACACTGAGGGACCTGGGGCAACCCGAACAAGATGTAAGGTGTAAGGTGTAAGGTAAGGATAAGTGGTGAGCTACCCTTAACCTGTCACATTGTTATAACATCGTTGGAGTCGATTCTAGCATGTCTCCCATTGTAGGAACTGACAGAACTACTGGATTTTGCCCTAAACAGAAAGCAGAACTTCTGGCTATAGTTTGGCAAGTCCTTTGTTTTGCCTCAGTCATGCTCTCCAGAGCTTAAGTTTTGTTTTATGGTTTTCAAATCTAGAGAAGTCAAAACTTTGTTTCTTGGGCTTGGCTGTTATGGTGTCATAGATCCTAATGGGATCTCCAATCTTTTTTGGAAAGACTCCTGATTTCATTGCTCTTAAGATCACTGCTGTTTCAGTGATTCTTTTAAGATTGCAGGTATAAGTTTACATAAGAAGTTCTTTTGACAAGCATACATGTAATATTGCTCCCTCAATTTCTCAAAAAGTTTATATCTTTTGGAAATTTTTTTTAAATGTTTCGGAATGAAGCTAGTATTTGTAAGTGTTAAAACTTTCCTTCTTCCTTATTTAAGGGGGCTGACTCCTGGTAAACTCTCTTGGACAGAGTGATGTCATCAGTTAAGTTTATTTTGTCAACTCTTAGTGTTGATTTATGGCATAGACGTAAAGTGAGTTCATTATGTCAGTTACATAAAATGTAATACAATAAAAAACATCCTCTGCAATCGTCTTTACCTCGCCTAGTTGTTTTTGCTCGCAAACTAGGCGAGCTATTCCACATTCTAGTTGCAGCCAAAATAAAACTTCTAGCAAACTGAGTAAGAAACCAGATAGTACAAAACGACATTGCTTGTAGCAGCAAACGTTATTGTTTTATAAATTGATGTTCACTAATCAGTTTGCTAGAAGTTTTATTTTGACTGCAACTAGAATGTGTAATAGTTTGCCCAGTGTAGGTGTGTAATCTTCACGACCTCCATATGTTTAAGCCAGAAACCAACATATTCTTGAAAGCGCCTCAGTGGCGTGATCGGTATGGTCTTGGCCTGCCACCTCGGTGACCGCGAGTTAGATCCTCGGGCATTCCATTAAGGTGTGAGAACTTTGTATTTATGGTGATAGAAGTTCACTCTCGACGTGGTTCGGAAGTCACGTAAAGCCGTTGGTCCCGTTGCTGAATAACCACTGGTTCCATGCAACATAAAAACACGATACAAACAAACAAACACATTCCTGAATTCAGGTGTATCGATCATATTTTATATTCCCTCATATTTAACTATTCATTACCGTGACCTATAACTTCTCTCTCTGCAGGCTGATTACCTTGTGGAGCCTTCTTGAGTTTATAGCCTGTTGACTTTGGCCTTGAGGTTTTTCAGCCGAAGTTCATTTTCAAGTGAAGACCCTTACAAACAGAAAGAAAGAGAGAAAACGAAAAAATTTTGTCATATCAGTTCATATCTAACTAATTGTGTAGCTAATTGATGGGTTAATTTAGTAGAACATCTGGAAAGGTGGAAAGGAGCAATATTTTATCAGAAACGAGCCATCTTTTGGAAAATCAATTCCCCTGACAGAAGTAGTTTTGTGCTCTTTGCTAAATATTTAGGTAATGTTAAATGTGCAGTTCACAAACCGGTACCTGTTAGGAACTGAAAAGGTATCAAATATAAAAGCCCTTATTAACATCTGCAACTCTGCTCGTTTTTGTTTGAATCTCCCTTGAAGCTCACTGTTTGGTCAGATAACTTGATATTTGAGGATAAAGAAAGACAAGTTGACTTACACAAGCATCTTCACAATTGTTATGATTGATTTTGTGTGAAAATTCCAAAACCAGAAGCTGTTTTAATGAAAGGCGGCTCAGTGTGTACAGGTCAACCCCAGGTCCAGTGCAATTTTGGTTTTCATTCTGAGTTAGATAATTATATTCTATTAGGCTCTAAATTTGTATATTTTTCCTTTGTACCAAGTCTCTCTCTCTCTCTCTCTCTCTCTCTCTCTCTCTCTCTCTCTCTCTCTCTCTCTCTCTCTCTCTTTTTGATGTGCTGCATTCAGAATTTGTTGTCCCATATAGCAACCACATCACACAACAGCCAAATCATGCCTAACGTCGGAGAAACGTTAAAACGGTTTCTCCTACCATACCAAATGGAGACCATGCGCAGAATGAGTGAATTAAGTAAATTAAACAGAGTGTAATATTCAAACATTTCCCATTTGGATAATAGAGACTAAAAAAATCTCAAAATTGACACAAAATTTATATTTTAGGAACGCATCGTTTTCAGTGCCCAATCCCAGAGTTTTTGATTGTCAAGCATTGCAGTTCCTAAGCTTTGGCCAAATAGGTACCCCTCCTGGCATGGAGCTTGTTTTCAAACATTTAATTACCGAGTTTCCAGGTTTTGCCAGCATTTCAATTTTAGGCACCTCGGTCTTTTCAAAAGCCTTTAGGTCCTTAATATCAAAGCTCTCTTCGGTTGTACTGCTAATGAGTTAGTAACACTGAAATATGAACATGTCAGTCAAGCGTTTTTTTTTTCTCTTTTATTTGTGAATTCATTTACTTTGTTAGGTTTTGCTTCTTGATATTAGTGGAGCAGTTTCTCAGCAGTGAGATTCAACAATAATTTGCCCTGAAATGATGAGAATACTACGACAGCTCGGGTGCACTGAATGACATGAACAAGGTTTTGATAAAATGAGTAAAATTATTGTTATCAAAATCATGAAGTAGTCCTGTGAGTACCAGACAATGAAGCGATGCTGAATTCTTGTCTATTATTTAAGGTTATGTATAAACATGTTTTTCCTGTCAATACAATTATTAGATTTATTTATTCTCTATCATTAAGAAACGAAAATAAACATGAACATGCATTATGATTCCTCAGAATAAAATGTCAAATGTAAATAAAAAAAGATTCAATAATAGCTTATATACATTAACAATAAAATATTTTATTCTTTACACTGAATAACTAATGATAATAATTGAAAATGAATATATATCAGTCAGAAATACAATGTACTCAAGGTTACCTACAGCGAAGGAAATTTGGACCCAAGGCTTTGAAAGGCCAAAAATAGTCAGTATATTCTCCTTTTGCCCAAAAGGGCTGTCTTTTTTTATGGAATTAAATATTCTCCTTCACGTTTCTGTCAGAACACACGGCCATCTGAGGTACTAGGGTAGAAAAGTCCAGTTACATTCAGGTTCACGAAAATTAATTACAGACGGTAAAACGGCGGTAGCTCTACTTAATCAAACGTGGCCGTGACAATTAAAGTTCTTTTTAATTTAAAATAAGTTTAACTGATCTACAGTAGCGTTCAAAAGAGAATTATCACAGATGATTCCAAAATGCTGATATGACTTTGAAATATAGTGTCGCCTAAAATGAGACCTTTTCACGCGACCTTTTTTTGCCATAATTCTAGTCTACATTTCTACATATCTTCAAAGAGGTCATCTGTGTTCGAGTTAGAAAAGAATATATCATGTTTGCTTGTGTCGATTTTACCGCTATTTGTCAGTCAGGGACAGTCAGTTGAAGAGGGGGAATTGACTTTTATCTAAACAGGGAGAATTATTAATCGTGTGCCATTATCGTCCTGTTGGATAGTACATACATATTTAAAGCATAGAATAAGCTTCCTCTAGCAACCTGCAACTTGAAAAGGAAAACTAAACGATCTACATTATTTTCCCTTTCTGATCTCTCCATGTTTACGATTGAACGAGTTGACACTCAAAGGACAGGTCCAGTCATGGAACATTGGAAAATGCTTATTGTCTTGTTATTCGAAAAATAATACTACCCGAGTTTTCCATTTTCAGGAGATGTGAAAACCTTAATGAACACTAAGGGGTCCTTACGAATAATTCAGAGATAACCATGAGAGGTTGGAAATTTCTACAGAAGAACAAAATTCAGTTGGAGCTTTTAAATATCATAAGGAAATCTTCTGAATAAAATTAGACACACACACACACACACACACACACATATATATTTATATATATATATATATATATATATATATAAAATATATATATATATATATATACATATATATATATATATATATATATAGATATATATATATATATATATATATCCAATAAGAGGTCGAGGCTGGTCCCCATCATGTAGCAGGTGAAAAGGCAAAACAGCTCAATACATGGGTTGCTTTATTGTTGCCAAACGTTTCAAGACTATGGTCTCATTTTCAAGGCTATAAAAAACAAAAATACATAAATTACAAACTTTTCCAGCAAGATTAACATAATTTTTAACCGTGCTTATTCGTACGTAAAAAAATTTATGTTAATCTTGCTGGACAAGTTTGTAATTTATGTATTTTGTTTTTTATAGCCTTGAAAATGAGACCATAGTCTTGAAACGTCGGCAACAATAAAGCAACCCATGTATTGAGCTGTTTTGCCTTTTCACCTGATTATATTTACTTAATTATATATATATATCTATATATATATAATATAATAATATCATCTATATATTATAATCTATATATATTTATATATAATATATTATATAAATATATAAATATATATATGTGTATGTGTGTGTGTGTGTGTGTCTGTGTGTACATACATACATACATACATAAAATATATGTGTGTATTATATCGTTTTTTTTTTTTTGGCGCCCAACAGGGGTATATCACCTGTCATGTTCTCAGTTAAACGCATAACCTTTGAGATGAATCAAGATTTTTTTTTTTTCTGAAATATTTCGCAAACAAACAGGTGTTCATCGTAAATTGTTATTAGTAGCATTCCTTAAATCTGATCAACAGTAATAATAATAATAATAAAATAAAAAAAAAAAAACGTGCGGAGACGCGCTTAAATTTTGCAGCCAGCCAAAGAGAATTTCTTACTTAAGATCTGGAAAGTGGATGCTACGACTGGAAACTGTGTTGAGATATGCTTGCAATAAGAATTCTGGATTAAAAAACTTTAGAATTTCGTTTACTTTTGCGATTTCTTCCCGAATTTGCAAATGCAGGCGCCTAGGAATGGGAGATGGTGTTTGCTTCAGTTTATTTCATGCTGTTTACTTTCCACCTCAATAAATAATCTGTTTACCTTTTATTCTGCGCCTGATGCGAATTGAAACAGGACATTCTTTCATTTCCCGAACAGAACTAGAATTATATATATATATATATATATATATATATATATATATATATATATATATATATATATATATATATATACGTCTTACTGGTATATTATGTATATATGCACACAAATCCCGGTGAATTGAATTTTCCATATTTTGGGTTTTTCACCTGCTTCTTAGTTGTCTACGGTGGGCTGCAGATTATATATATGTATATATATAATATATATATATATATATATACTATATATATATATATATATGTGTGTGTGTGTGTGTGTGTGTGTGTGTACCTATTTGTTATATATACCTATTATTGATATGATTCCTACTGGGGTGTGCGCAACTGACTATAGGAAATTAGGTAATTCTGACTTTGACCTTGGATTTTAGTAACAATCATATAAACATTACGGCTGAGGACCTTCTTCAAATTGGGCAATAGTTAGGTAAACGCTGATATTTAAATTAACTGTATTTACACACACTGACGTATCTGAAGTATAATGATTACACAATGGAGATTAAGGGACGAAAGAGGTTCGGGAAGATGATGTAAGAATTAACACAAAAAATGAGATCTTAAAGTAGACATATTCTTTGGCACAGGGAGTGATGAAGTACAGTGGAATTGATCCCACAGGGAACACGAAGTGATGGTGTCCATAGCTGAACTATACCAATCTGCAGGATAGAGTGCAAGTGGTTATGCAGATTGTATGAGACACTTGGTAGTGGATAGAGGAGGAGGTGCACTTAGGGTACCTAACAACGTTATCCCACAGCAGTGAAATAACCTTTTACGTTACCACAATAAATGCTCCTGTCTGAAGGCATGAAACAATACACAATTGTTAAGCAATACAAGACTCGTACATGAAAATGGAAAAGAAATAAATTCGGAGAATTAGGACATAACTGACTGTTAATGGGCTGAATGACCCTTTGGGACCTAGTCCCGGGTCTTAGACCTAAATCTCCTGCATCCGTCCATCCATCCATAACTGACTGTTAAGGGAACATTGGAATGTGACACTTTACCTTCTGCAGGAGATGAAGTCGTCTTCCTCAGGGCGCCAGCAGGGGAGGGACGTGAAATAGACATCACAGAAGTTCACTTGAGGCTAGCAAAACACCCACGTTTCAAAAGGGGGGGAGCGAGGAGGCCGCGAGTCGGTCTGCGTCCTATGAAAGTCTGAAAGTTTCTCAGGCAGCTGAGAATGCTGCAGGGTCCATTTATAGTATTCGGACTTATGTTCAGGCGTCCAGACAGGTGGTGTGAGTAGTCTCTCCTGCAGTGTGTCTCACACGAGGTCTTCAGAGGTGAGGTCATGTGATTCGTCCCTTTAAATATGGTGGTTACCTTGTCCAGTGCTGGTTTGCCCTTGGGCAAACAGAGTTAATCAATCCCCCCAAGGGAGTTTTGTTTGCGAGTGATTTGTAGGGCGCAAATTTTGCCGTATCGTGTTTTATTAAAGAAAATGCAAAAATGATCTTCTATTCTCACTAACGCTACATTAATGGAAGACAGTTCCCTTATTACTATACATATATATATATATATATATATATATATGTGTGTGTGTGTGTGTGTGTGTGTGTGTGTTTTATATATATATATACCCCCTACAACTCTCTTAATTTCTCTATTTTCTCATTTTTATTTATTATGCTGTCATATTACAAACCCAAAAAAGAGGAATAGTAGGTAAGTTAGCAGTGCTATTGTGGGTATATGTAAAAATATTCATGTATCTCTGAAAGTGACCTTTAGTGTGTATATGTGTGTGTGTGTGTGTGTTTGTGTAAAAGTTTATCTGTTTGCCTTATTGAGGAGGGGAAGCTCATGAGATGAGACAAAAGCAGCGATCACTGCCGTATTCACAGTTTAATGCCTGATGCATGGACGAACCCTCCTTTAAAGGAAACTTCATTGTGCCGAACATCTGCGCTCATTGCACCATTCACCCGTCTTAAACCACTCTCTAGCACCCTGGGTGTTGAGGCCATTCCTTTGTAATATCCCTTTAACTCTTTCCTCCTCCGTTGTGATTATCGGACCCGGGTTCGTTTCCTGCTACCGGCCATCATAATTTCTTTATATGTCTTGTGCTTGGATGGATGTATATATATATATAATGTGTATATGCATGTTTAATCCTTTCCCATACTCCCATGAATTTTAGGCATGTTGAGACTTCTAACCAACTTTGGAGAGTTAACTTTACTCTTTAATTCTTATATCTACCCGTGTAATATTGGGTGCATTATTTAGGTGTGGTAAACTATATTCTTCGTGACAGTATCTGAAGTTTTGTGTTGAACTTATTCATTCCTGGTCGGAGTTTTATTCTCAAATTCAATGTACTTCGTCTTTTGTGTTGCAGATATTTCAGTTGATCAGTGATCCCACTCGACCTAACCACTCGTTCCTCTTCTCTCTCTCTCTCTCTCTCTCTCTCTCTCTCTCTCTCTCTCTCTCTCTCTCTCTCTCACAAACACAGCTATTTTTCCAGTAACTCATCTATTGAGCCACACAGGATGATTCCTCCTCCTATCAGATGGCCTCATAACACACGTCAAGCGAAGTTCCCCCTCATTTACTCTGATGAAATTGGTCATCCATGGATGAAGCCTTCTGTGAATTTCTTTTCTTCCACGGCCAAGTTTTTAAGTTTTCTTCTTCTTCCTTTTTTTCTTTACTCTTGTGATCTTTCTTTCTTTCTTCTTAGTGTCTGTCTCGATCATCTTCCCACCTTCGATTTTCTTTTCGTCGGGCCTGAGCCCAAAAAAAAAGACCCCAAAAAAAACGAAAAAAAAATTTCAAAATGGAAGGTTTAATTCGTGAAATAGACGTTTGATCTTGATCGAAGGTTATTGGTAATTAAGGACTGTCGCGCCATTGTATTTAATCAATATCATTGGAAATAGATGATAACAGATATGTGCTGTTTTGGGTTTAAAATGGTAATTACCTTTGTATACGTTATAAGGTCATATTCGATTATTGTTCTGCTTCATGTTTGTGGTACCAACTTAAACTGGCTGCATCAAGTAATCTAAACTATCCTTTTTTCATGCGTTACATATTTTTTCATTCCTTCGTTAAAGTTAAATATATCATAGTTTTACCAGACCACTGAGCTGATTAACAGCTCTCCTAGGACTGGCCCCTAGGATTAGATTTTTTATGTGGCTAGGAACCAATTGGTTTCTTAGCAACGGGACCTACAGCTTATTGTGGGATCTGAACCAAATTATATCGAGAAATTAATTTCTAACCACCAGAAATAAATTCTTCTACTTCCTTGCTGTCGGCCGCCGGAAGCGAACTCGGGCCACCAGATTGGTAGTCGAGGAGTACAGAACTCACTCGTCCAGTGAGGAACGTTTTATTCCTTCGTGTCATTTGCCTCATTACCCGTGTGCAAAGGACTGCTTCATGACATTTGAGTTTTTTCCTGACATTGCTACTTGGTCGTTCTGTTGTTACAAGTTCAATGACTTGTACTTATAGTCTATTCCCACCCGATGTTTAGAGACAGATTAGCTTATTCAGTGCCATGAATTGAGTTGTTTCATAGTTTCCGACAGCACTGTATTCCAAAACTGGTACATGTAATATGATTTTCTGACTGTTTTTCTATGATTGATTCTAACAAATTTGAATGTCATTTCTGCTGTAAATAGTCGGTTAACCATACGTCACTCCATATATCTGACAGAGAGAGGGACCTCAGAGAGGAGCCAAACTTTGAGTGTGAAGGTAGATGTGGTGATGGTCAGTTGGTTTAAATTAGAAGCCTCTGAAGTGGGT
>NC_087202.1:108030073-108120073 GCF_015104395.2 Macrobrachium nipponense | reverse complement strand
TTCATATACATACATTAAGCTACAAATGTCCTTTTATTATCCAATTCGCTCTTCCTCGAATTATTATATTTTCATGTATGTTGGTAACAAATTCGTCCCCTCGTGGATTCGAATCATGCACAGAGGAGAAATCAGGAGTTCAGTGAGTTACCGACTTGGCCAACAAGTGAGGTATATTGATTCCGAGGTAGAGCGAATTGGATATTAAAGTACAATTGTAGCTTAATGCATGCATCTATATATATATATATATATATATATATATATATATATATATATATATATATATATATACTATATATATATATATATATATATATATATGTGTGTGTGTGTGTGTGTGTGTCTGTGTGTGTGTGTGTATGTGACATATATACATGCTCTGTATATGTGTGTATGTATCTAAACGTAGATTCACCCACATACTGAATTTGGATAACTCACAATCAATCAATCAATCAGTCACCCATACTTAGGTAACTACTCTTCTCTCCATTGACTGATGGATATGAATGACTGCTGGTGTTAAGAACGAAACACTTTGTCTCTGGTTATCGACCACAATACTTATTACTACCGATTCTACCCAAGCCGAACAGCCTAATTTCCCAACCCGCTGCGCTTCTCTGCTTTCATCTTGTTGTCTAATGTAGCGTTTCCGAAATTACTCATTTCTCCGAATCCATTGTATGAATTATTAAATTTGACTCCAGATTTCACCATCATTCATTTTGGGGTTCTGTTCTATGATTAGCTGTACATGCTATTATACATATATAATTTTCTATGCTTTTTCAAGAACATAAGAAGTCCAAGCGAAGATCCAATGCATTACTACTCTAATGCAATTCTCCATTTATTTCAATAATTAGCTCACATTTTTATTTATATATTAATTTATTGATTTATCTATTTTTCTTATAGTTGATCTCCTCCTATATTTTCCATTACCTTCTTTTACTCCTTTCGAATGGCTTCCGTTTTTTTTTGAATTTCAAGTCAGGGGCCCCTGTGGCCTTTTTCCATATGAGTAGGTTTCATCTTCTGAATAATAATAATAATAATAATAATAATAATAATAATAATAATAATATAATAATAATAATAATAATAATAATAATAATACTTTATTAAAAGTAATGGCTACTTCAGCAGCATTACACTTGTAGAGATTCTTCTCTATTTTCCGAATAGCGGCTTTTTCCGTGCTACTTAGACAGGCTAGTAGAGCGCCTATGGAGGTCATGATCAAATACAGAGCCAAAATTGGTTGTATATATTTGAATTTTACAGATAATCTATGATATCCATAGTTATCAAAGTCATTAACGAATATATATATATATATGTCTCTCTCTCTCTCTCTCTCTCTCTCTCGTCTTCTCTCTCTCTCTCTCTCTCTTTCTTGAAGCAAGCGAGCTTTCGTCTGGAGCTGCCAGACATCCTCGGGCTGGGAAGCTGAGGGTGGACTGATCTTGAAGCGGTGTCCGTCCTCGTTTATATTTGGAGTTGACAGCAGGGGGTCTGCCCCATGCTGATCTACTATTGGTCTGGTGGCGGTAGGTCTTCGTTTTCATTGGTGGCTTGAACCGGGTCTCAAGCCACTTTCCATGCGTTGATGGTTGCGATACTGTAAGTCCTGCAGCCGCCTAGACCTCCTTAGCGGCGCGGTTACGTCGATGGGCGTTTCGCTATGCTGCGGGACGTCACGGCTAACTTGATTATGATTGGCTGCGGGAGTATCTCGTTCGGGGGCGTCGTCTTCCGTGGAGTTGTCGTGCTCGGTGGTGTCATTGTTGGTGGCAGTCTTCTCATACTCGTAGGGAGGAGAAATTCTTCCTGCGTCGTATTTAGTGTAGGTCTTACTTGCTGGATGAGAAGCGCCTCCAGCAGGCGTAACCGACGGGCATCAGGGGCCTTCCCGATGATCTTCGTGTTTTGGATGATCACATCCCGGGAGATGGCCTCTTGATGTTTGGTGCGTGCGTGATTTTTGATAGCCCCCTCTTGGGCGTGGCACGAGAGTCTCTTCGACAGGCGCATGGTAGTCATACCAACGTAGGCGCCGCTGCAACCGCGGACTGGGCATGTATACTGGTACACCACATGCGTCTGCTTCAGGGGGTCTCGTACCTGTGGAGAGGGGTTATTTTTCATAATAAGGTCGCGCGTCCTCCGATTCTGGTAGTAGATATTAGGTCGATATTTTTGGTGTCGTCGGTCGGGGATACATTTTCAGAAATAATTTTCTTGACTGAGTCCTCTTCTTCACGGTAATGTGAGCTCATGAAGGCTTTATAATACAGCTTGATATTATCCTGGGGGCGGGGTTGCGGGCTCTCACTACCGTACCATTTCTCCAGGGCTGTACGGACTTCTCTGCTTATTAATTTATTTGAATACCCGTTATTTACGAGTACTTGGGAGGCGCGGTCGAGTTCCTGATGAGTGTCCTGCCAGGTCGAGCAGTGGGAGAGGGCTCTCCTGACGAAGGCCCTGACGGTCGTGCTTTTGAATCTGGCGGGGCACTCGCTGTCACCATTGAGGCAAAGTCCTAGGTTGGTTTTCTTTGTGTAGACGGAAGTACGGAGGCAGTCTTCCGTCTTACTCACAAGGACGTCGAGGAAGGGGAGCCGATCGTCGGTGCTGTATTCAACAGTGTAATTCAGCACGCTGCACTGCTGAAATGCCTGACGGAGGGCTTCTACCTCATTCTCGGCGTCGACTTGAACAAAGATGTCGTCGATATATCGTCCATATCTGCGGGGTTTGCTGCATCCTAGCGAAGACTCGTTCCTCCACGGTTCCCATGTAAAAGTTAGCGAAGAGTACCCCCAGTGGGGGAGCCCATCGCTACGCCGTCCTTTTGGCGGTACATCTGTCCTCGGTGGGTGGAGAAAGGGGCCTTCTTCGTGCAGATCTCCAGCAGCGTACGGAGCGAGGCTTCGGGTATGTTGAGGGGCGCCGTCGACTGACTCCTGTAGACACGCTCAAGGATGATGTCAATGGTTTCGTCGCAGGCAGTTTTGTAAACAGGGACTCTACGTCCACGAGGCGATAATCCCCGGTGCCAGGGGCGTCCTTGATGACTTCTAGGAATTCTACTGACGACTGCAGGCTGTACCGACTCGGGACGTAGGGGGTCAAAATTTGGTTAAGACGTTTAGCCAAGGCATAAGTAGGGGCGGGCGTCTGGCTGATGATCGGCCGGAGGGGGTTTCCTGGTTTGTGAGTTTTTATGTTACCGTATAGATAACCCAGGCTGTAGTCTCCTTGTATGGGCGGGAGATGGACAGCGTTAGTCGCAGCATTCACTACACTGATGACCCCGTTGGCCTCCCTCTTGATGTCGTCTGTCGGGTTTCTTGTCAGGCGCTCGAACTTGCTCTCGTCGGACAAAATGGCATCCAGCTTCTCGTGGTATTCAGCAGTGTCAATCAAGACGAAGGCTGCCGTCTTGTCCGCGCGCCGCACCGTGATGTTCTCCTTCTCCTTCAGTTCCTTCGCCGCTTTCTTCATCTCCTTGGTGAGGATCCCGCTAGGAGTGGCGAGCCCCTCTCCGTAAGGGCTTCAGCAAGTAGGAGGGGTTGAAGGGCGTCGGTAGTTCTCACAATGCCTCCGAGCTTTCGAGCTGCTGGATGGAGTCGAGGAGCAACTCGATTTCGAGTCTCTTGTCGTGACGGTCTGGGTCTCGAAATGAAGTGGCAATTAAGACCCAGCTTCAGAAGGGCGTCTTGATCGGGGGTGGGGTCGTAGTCAGTAAGGTTAATGTATCCTTGGGTTCGTTCAGGGACGCGGAGTTTGCCGCCGTTCAGGGAAATGAGCTTACGAAGGGCGCCTCTCATCCGTTGCTTCATGTCGTCCTCCTGAAGGCGGGCGAGGCATCTCTCGATGTTCCCAGGGTACATTGGTACATCTCCTGCGGGGTTGTCTTCTTCAATGGGTGTGTCACGTTCAGGATTATCGAATTCAGTGTTGTCCAATCCATGACTAACCTTCTTCTCCGAAGGGCACCAGGTAGTGCTGCTATAGGTTCCTCTCCTACTCCACTGGTGCCAGGGCTGCTTCTCACTCTCTCCCACTCCTGCCGCAGTCTCTTGGTCTCATTCTGGAGAGCACGCATATCCCATATCCTTCTTATTTCTTATTTCTATATTCAGGTCTTGATACTTATCCAATTAATTATTATTATTGTTATTATTATTATTATTATTATTTTTATTTTTATTATTATTATTATTATTATATTATTATTATTATTATTATTATTATTATTATTATTATTATTATTATTATTATTATTATTCAGTAGATAAAACATATTCATATGGAAGAAGTCCACAGGGGCTATTGACTTGAAATTCAAGCCACCATAGAATATGGTGTTCATAAGGAAGATGTAAGAGGAAACAAAGGAGGAAATGCAGAAGGGAGAGCTCCCACTTATTTTAAAAAAAATCAAATAAATGAATAGATGAACATGTATTAAATTGCAAGGAGAATAGTATTAGGTTAGTAATGCGTTGCATCTTCGCTTGAACGTCAGAAGTTCCAATTGCACGACTTCCTGAGGGAGGCAGTTCCACAGCCCAACGTTGTGAAGAATAAAGGACCTCTGGAACTGAGAAGTTCGACACAACGAGGCACATTGACTGCATATTGGTGCTGCTGTTCAGCGAATCAGGTCGCTCTCGGGGGATAAAAGGGCGAAAGGGATCAATTGTGATTGCGAAAGATCTCTGTTGAAATAAAACTAATGGAAAAGGGACAAACAAAAGAACCTCTGTCGATAATCCAGGTCACAACTGCTACTCTTGGGAAACTTGTAAATATGTAAATGTCGAAGCTAAGCACCGTTTATCGTAGTTGGTTGTGTCAGTAATTTTAGCTGTAATGAAAAAAATGACAGGAACGTGCACCTAATTAACCTTTTTCCCGAAGCATAATCAGTTACAACTACGACAGCTCACAACACCCCCCTCCTTACAAATACAAAATAGCTACCCTGTATTTTTTCTGTAGTTTAGAACACTAAAGAAAATTTCATATAAGTTTTCCAGTTATAGTACACTCATTCATGTATCATGAAAACAAAATACAAATAAATAGTAGTATAATGGATTCAGCTTTACAATGGATAACTTTAAATGATTTTTCCCATTAACCCAGTTCTCATTACATCAAGTTTTGAGGAACAGTTTAAGTTAGGCTAAGATTTGAATAATGAAATTATTTTATTGTTTCGATAGGTTTGAGAATGTTTCAATCACACACACACACACACACACCACACACACACACACACACACACACATATATATATATATATATATATATATATATATATATATATATATATATATATATATAGTATATATTTATTATGTGTTTGTGTTACAGGCAGACAGCGAAACCGGGCATTTCGCGAATTCCTGAAATTTCAGGCGGGTGGCGAAATGCACTTAAGGGCATTTGATCCCCCCAGGAGCTAGTAATAAACACTGCGAAACAGTCAGTCGCCTAGAGTGTTTCGCCGTGTTTAGTACTAGTCCCTGGGGGATCATAATGTTCCCTAAGTGCATTTCGCTATCTACCTGTAACAATTGTGTGTATGTGTAGTGTGTATATATATATATATATATATATATATATATATATATATATATATATATATATATATATATATATATATGCTTGCATATTTTTTTCAAAGAAGCTAAGCTTTATTTCATTTGATATGAAGTAATGTCATGCTTCTAAAATTATTGTAATCCTTTCCTTTTTCGCCTTTTCGCTTATTCGTCGACTAAGCCTACAAACCACTTTGTTGTTGTTGTTGTTGTTGTTGTTGGGGGTTAGGAAAGGTCTGTGGAGAGCCTCAAAAGGTTTGACAAAAGGTGCTTCGCGTTGAGGTAAATATACAGGAATTTTAGGATAGGATATTTACGAGATCTGTATTAGGATAAAAATGTAGAAAATAAATAATATTCATGTTAAACAGTACAAAAATGATTTCTATTATAGAATATAGCTTATTTATTTTAATCTTCGTTGGTGCAACGCTGCTCTATTTGAGCGTAGTTTTTAGCACACACCCCGAGTAGGTTGTTTTAATACCAAACAAATTGTCCATTCGTCATTGTACCTATAAACCTTTTATTTACAGCGACAAGATGCGTGTTAGGTTGTGTGGCTGATGTAATTCATTCATATACAGGAAATAATTTCAACCTCACAGTCCATAAATTTCCAATGAATAAAATGCTTCCGACTCGGTATGCAAATGATGTATTTTGTATATGGGCTGAACCTATTGACAGTGATTGACAATGAATAAACGCATTTTATGGTCTTCAGTATCGAATTAGCTCTCGATAAACACTGGAATTATTGAAATCAACGGTTTAACATTTTGGCTATCTGACAACGCAAAATGTCGTCTGATTACCACGCGGCTGTCTATCTGGCGTTTACGTGACAAGCCTGAAAAGTGACCGCTGTCAGTATTCTAGTATTTCAACACCAAATACATAATAGTGGGTTAAATCGGAAACAAAAGAAACAAGTACAAAAAAACGTGTTGAAGTGTCTTCGGCGCAGTTGAGTTTTCAGTACATCGTATAGTCATCGCCACGGAAAACAGGTCTATCTTTAGGTCGTCTCTGTATAATGCTGCATGAGCCGCAATCCATGAAACTTTCAGCCACGGCCCGGTGGTGGCCTGTCCTACAGTGTTGCCAGACTCACGCTCATGGCCAACTTTAAATTTGAATCAAACAAACACTACTGAGGCTAGTGGGATGCAATCTGGCATGTTTGATGATTGGAGGGTGGATGATCAACATACCAATATGCAGCCCTCTAGCCTCAGTAGTTTTCTAAGATCTGAGGTTAGTTTTCGTTTACAGAAAGCCGATAGTCGGTTTTGAGATAATATGACATTCAGAAAAGAAAGACTACTTCTCTCCCTCGATCACCACCTGAGAAGGAATCAATTTTCAGTGTTTGAGTGCAGGAAGTCGTGGGATGATAGGTGCTGCGAGGCCATCCTGCAAAAGGAAAGACCCTCGCCATGAACTAAAGACAACATTGTGTAAAATAATATCTGCAAAACAGGACTGTAAGGTGTCCATACGACAGAAAGGAAGTCAATCGAAGTGTTGAGGGTGGAGTCACTGATTACTTGAAAAGCCTTTGATTTAATCGCATCTTTGAAGAAAGTAAATGACCAGGCGATCGGAATGTAAGGAACTCATATGAAACGGCAGCAGCAGACAAGTTGATATTTAGCTTTGTCATTATGAGATGTGCCCATACCATCAGGCAGTATAACTAGGCCCATCTTGATAGCATTGTAGCCTTGGGCAAAGCAATGAATAAACCCATACCCACCTACCCGCTGAAATAAAAATGTGAATAATTGCCAAATGAATTAAGCCCACATGGTAATTGGCGCTATAATAAAGTTGTTACACAATCTCCATTTAAACATGAAAAAAATATGCTGCAAAGCGTTTCATCCTAAAAATGATAATTAATTGGTACGTCCTACAAATGGAGGTGTCACAGGATGAATTATTCATTATTAGTCGGAACAAACGCTTCGGGATTTTTTCGCTACAGGATTCATTTATAATTGGGCCGAAGCTGATGGTCTTCGGGTGGCATTTCTGGGCGTCTCAGTTGTGTAATCCTGTAATCAGATACCTGTCGCGGGACAGGAGAAAATGGCACCGAACCTCACAGTGATACTTTCACCAGATGCTTGTGAGTGCCGTCATTTTCTACAGACTTGAGTGTGAAAGAGTGCAATCTCACATGATGAATTTATATATATATATATATATATATATATATATATATAATATGTATGTATATGTATGTATGTATGTTATGTATGTATGTATGTATGTATGTATGTATGTATGTATGTATGTATGTATGTATAATTTATTTGTAGACTTTACACAGAAAAACTAAGATATTGTATGTGCAAGATACTTAACCAGTTCATTGCAATAATCAGTGATCAGTATCTTCTTTCTATAGAGCTTTTCTAAACTAAATTTTTCATATAAGATCGACAATAAAAGTTGCTAATACATCCTGATACCTGTAACTAATATGCTGAGGTTGGTGTTGTTATATATTGTAATACCAGTTATCTTCTGAATTCTCATTCTCCTAACGATGCTCAAACACTCTTAATCTTTTCACCAGGTTTTCACAGACAATTAATAAGTATGGTTCACAATTCATAAAATGTACCTCTCTTCTAGCACAGACCAACTTTGTTGCCTAAACTTTGCAATATATATTTTCAAAGACATTATAGAATACCTTGAGTGTAAGTTTTGAAAAGGACTAGAAAACTTCTGTTCCATCTGTCTACGTTAAACGGTGATTTGCAGGTCTTATTGGCATCATAACTGGTGTTAAATATTACACTGAACTATTATAAGTGACGAAGAACATCTGTTAATACTTTGAATATATACTGGTGGGGCTCCTGGGCAGTTCAGCGTTACTCGGGAGTTGCCCTTACTTAGCTTAGCTAAATTTAGAAGCGAGACGAAAGCTGAAGCCATCAAAATGTGAAAGCAATATCCAGAATAGCAACAGATACGTTTAACATGCTTTATTCGTAATAGTTTTGATAAAAATAAGAATTTGCAGCATTTAAAGGTTTAAAGATGCTTTCTAAAAGTGTACATTTTGCAGCTTTAGGAAGTTAAGAAGGAAGTAAAGTAGACCCCCAAATGTTGATGAAAAATGAAGAAGACTTGCATTTTCATGACATAAAGTTTATGCATCAAGAAGGAGAGGAGACAGAAAATGGGTAAAAAATGGACTTTGTATTCGACTGAGTCACGACGAGCCCTGACAGACGCAATAAAATTCAGCGGGAAAATGCCCTAATTAGAACCCATTGAACGAATGAAAAGATATACTTGCAGCAGTGAGAAAAAGAGAGTGAAAGACGGCTGCTCTGATCTTGATCAGAGGAATCGCCTTGGGTTCATTCCCATCAAGGAAAAATATGTCGGCGATATTCTAAACAAATGGGAATTCACTCATTATAAAGGTTTCATAATTGGGAGCAAAATCACTTATTGTCTTACAATAATACTTTATATTTTCTTGTTCCTAATTCAGCTATTGAATTTCTCCAAGAATATTTTTAAAGTGAACCGAACATCCTAAATTGCGCTGAAAAAAAAGAAAGAATAAAACTATAGGAAGTAAATTCAAGAAAGAGAGGCAGGCAGTAATTGTTTCTTGGAAGCACCGAATTTCCAAATGAAAGCCATTAAAGATATCCAGTTACACCAAAATTCTATTAAGTTGTTGTTCTGAAATTTTACGAGAAGGAAGTTCAGGAAAAAGAACGATAAAACGAGACCTGTTAAATTCACTTTAAGCATCTGAACGCAGGAATGAAAAAAAGAGAAGAAGAAGAGATTGCATGCATCCCAGACAGAAGGTTTTGGTAAAAGGAAAGATGGACAAAGAGACTTGGTAATCACCGCCATCAGTTCAAGCATGAAACGACGCCGATGGGGAAACTGGTGACTAATGGTGTCTGAGGGCTCAGAGAAATAGAGAAGAATAGCGATTCACATCCATAAATCTAGGACACGATAAAAGGTCAACACACACACATACACACACACACGAAAGAAAGACTGTTAGTGGCGTGGGTCGTCGTCTTTACTCCAGAGCTGCGCCTTCAAGGGAAAAACAGCGACTACTGCTGCACTCGTAGGCTTGATGCTATCAGCTGCAAGACTGAAAGTCTCCCGACCTCGAAGTAAAATACGTGAAAACAACCTTTATAGATTGACGCTTAACCAGACGTCAGAGAGTGAATGACCAAGAGAGAATTTCGAAACTCCAGTCCCATACCTGCATTGTTTCTGCAATTCCCATCATTTTGGGGTGTAGTTCACTTCACACTTAACGTTAGGAAATGCATATCAGTATCAAATTTAATGATGCCCATTCTAGATATGTTTAAACAAAACATTTTACTCAATAGTATTTAGGTGTATGCGTTCTAACTAAAAAATATGACTTGATTTTTTTAAGATTTTTTTTTTATTGTCAGTCAACAAGCATAAGTTATCTTCTAGTTTTTTTGACAGTTGTTATTTCCGATAACGTGTTTCGTTTCAATAAAGCAAAAACTGACATTCCTAATTTACATTCTTTATGAATATTCTCCATCGATATTTTAATGAGTTCTCGTTACTTCAAACAAAAAGGTTTTAAGGTTTTGATTCGGTTGGCATTATTGTCTGCTAACTTGTTAGGATGATTTTCTCTCTAAATATCAACTGTTATACACACACACACACACACACACACACACACACACACACACACACACACACACACACACATATATATATATATATATATATATATATAATATTATTATATATATATATATATATCGTAGTTGTGAGACGAGGTACGAGTGAGATGGTCTACAGCCAATTAGATTTATTTACAAACTTTCGCACAGGTCAAGTCAAGAGATCGTGTGAGCTGCAATGTAGCTCCCAATCTCTTGGCAGGTCGAGAATGATTAAATTCAAGCATCTGTGTTTGTTCACAGACAGGAACGAACATACACAAATTTATACAAAACATTTGAATGAAGGTCATACACATATGGTTGGAAATCGGGCATAATAATACATACAATGGTTATAATACATAGATCGAGATAGTAACGACAATGGAGATACATGTACAAAAGATGTGCGAGAGGTGTGTTTCTCTCGACCGCTTGGTCTCTCTCGCGGGTTAGTCATTGTGGGATAAAAAATATTTTGGTTGTAGGTGTGTGTGGGACACACATGGTCGCTACAGGACTCTCTCTCTCTCTCTCTCTCTCTCTCTCTCTCTCTCTCTCTCTCTCTCTCTCTCTCTCAGGAGAGGCCTTCGGCTGTAGGTCTACATCTGATATGTACTAAGCGGGTTTCAAGCAATCAATGAAAACACAGGTCGTTCTTCTGTCTACTGTCATCTGGTATGGGTCATCTCTGGAGAATGCGGTGTGTCGTCCTGAATAGGCTGGGGAGATGGGGTTTCTGTGTGTGTCTGCCCGTATGAATGCATATTTTATGTTCTGTAGATTGCTGAGGATGTAAAGCTTTCTGTTCGCGTGGTAAGTCGTCTTTGCTAGCATTATTCTCTCTATCATTTTTAGGGTGTCAGATGGCGATGTCAGATTTGTTTGTTCTTGGAAGGTGTCTGCTGGCAACGTCAATGCTTGGCCTTGCAGCACTTCTGATGGAGATGCATTGAATGCTGTGTATGGCATCGTTCTCAGCCCCAATAGGACCCAAGTTAGTTCCTTCCTCCAGCTCCCTACCTGGTATCTGGCAGTGAGTGATGTTTTTAGCTATTGGTATAGCTGATGTGAAGTTGGCTCCCCTTTCACTGGTGATGATCTAGTGGACTTTGTGCCAAATGACCCATTCTACGAGGGCTTTTACACAGCTCTCCCCCATCTGCTGCCTTATTGCTATTGCCTCTGGTCACCTGGTGTTCTGTCTATGATGGTAAACAGGCTTTTGTACCCCTTGGAGGGGGTTAGGGGTCCCACTATGTTGATGTGTATGTGGGTGAGTCGGCTGTTCATTGTTTTGAACTCTTCTATACCGTTTTCGACTTGTCTTGTGACTTTTGACATCTGGCATGGGATGCATTCTCTCGTCCATGTTTTAACATCTTTCCTCATTCCCCACCAGATGTATCACTCTGCTATGGTTCAAGTAGTTGATTGGCTGATGAGTGGGATAGGTTGTGGGTGAGAGTGAAGGCTCTCCTTCTTAGACCTTCTGGCAAGTATGGGCAGGGCCGTCTGGTACTCATTTTACAGGTGATGGTCATTGCTCTGCTGTTGATTGACATTTCACTCCATACAATGCCAGGGTTGCTATGCAGCAGTCTCTGCAGGCCTGTGTCGTCCTTCTATGCTTCTGCTATCTCAGGATAGGCTATCCCAAGCTGGATGGTGTTGCGACAGTTTCTCGATAGTGTGTCTGCCATGGTGTTCGCTGAACCATTCAGAAACCTGATGGTGCAGGAGTGCTCAGCTATTGCTGGCAGGTTCCATTGTTGTCACGCTGACCATACATCTGCTGACATTGTGAAGGCACGCACCAGTTGTTGATGGTCTGTCTGCACCACTAACTGTCGTCCCTTGAGCATGTGGTAGAAGTGGCAGACTGCTTTGTAGACTGTGAGGAGCTCCCTGTCAAAAGTTTGAGTACTTCTGTTCCACTGCCATTAGCTTTTTGCTGAAGACACCCAGCGGGCGACAACCATCATCAGTGTATTGCTCGAGTGATGTGCCCATCACTGAATGGCTTGTGTCATTTGTCAGGATGAGGGACCTATAGTGTTGTTGCTGAGGTTATTGCATCTTTTGCTAGGATAAATGCTTTATCTTGATTTTTTGCCCAGGTCAGTCCCTTTATTTACTTAAGTCACTCGTATATAGGCTCATTATGGTGGCAATGTTAGGTATAAATCAATGGTAATAATTTATTTCACTGTTGTTGATTTGGGGAAGTCTGTTATTGCTTTCCCTTTTTCTGGTAGAGGTTTAATGCCTTCTGTGCTTACTTGATGTCTCAGAAACTCTACCATTTTCTTTGCACATTCATACTTGACCTCCTGCACTGAGTCCATTTTCTGTTAGTTTTTGTAGCACTTTCTTACCACCTTTGAGATGTTATAAGTTTGGGCTGAAAATTATTATGTCGTCGACATATGCCATGCAGAATGTAAGATCACCATAAGTCTTTGGAGTTTTGCAGAAAATTGTTTCAGCCCTGAAGAATCATGCCAAATATCGGTGTCATAAGCACCATAAATCACCAAGTTTTGGTTAATGGTGATATATGGGGACTGCCTGTGTGTGTGTGTATATATATATATATATATATATATATCTATATATAGATATATATAGATATTATATATATATACAGGGTGTTTTAAAATTAGAGGCCCCCCTCTATGGCATAAACTAAAATTGATATGGACAAAAACAAAAATAATTCAGAACAGGTATTTATTTAGGTTTCTTTCTTGAGTATTTAATATTTTGTGTGGCCTACATCTGCCTGTACCCCAGCCTGCATTCTTGAGGGGTATGATTTCAGCAAATCACAAAAAAGCTGAGACTCAAACTCCATTTCCCTGAGCACTTTGGTCACCTCTCTTCGCAGGTCGTCGAGGCTTGGTATACCATCATAGTTCACTGTGCGTACTTCAACATGATCCTTTAAGATACTACCAATGTTTTCACACACATTAAGGTCAGGGGAGCTACCTGGAAATTCACTTGACAAGAAGAAATCAATACCACTGTTTCGAAGCAGCTCCTGTGTCTGAAGAACCTTGAAACATGGTGCCTTATCATGCAAAAATGTGACTTTTTCAACAGATGACACATTTTCAAGATCTTTGAGGAAAGGAAATACTTCACCAGGAAGCACAGTTTCTCTGAAGTTTTTGCCATTCCATGACTGTCTTTTTCCTTTGATGACCCACATTAACCATTTGGCTCTGAAACAGAGAAAAATTCCCAAGCATTCAGGAAATTTCACAACTTGGCGATAGCGCATGTCATTGCTGATATCTTCCAACTTTGCAGCCCAAATGATGTCATTTTTATGATTTGGCTTCCTGAATGTATAAATGAAGAATTCATCTGATGTGGTAACATGGAGAAAGTCAGCTTCATCTCAATCTTTAAAAAATGAACCACGAAACCATGCACAGTCTTCTCTCTGTTGCTGAATGATTGTGGGCTTGCTGATAACACGAAATGGATTGATACCCGATTTTTTCAACTCACGAAATACAGCACTATAACCTCTCTTCTTTCCCCTTTTTGTTTCCGATATACAGCACTATAACTTCTCTTCTTTCCCCTTTTTGTTTCTAGTTCAAGCACCAATTTACGTAAAGACGTTCTTCTGTCTACCTACTGCCTCAGCTATGATGTCTTTTGACTCCTGAGAAAGGACTTCAGGCCTTCCAAGATTCTCACTCTTTTCGTGATGACAGTCGTATGGATTTATGTTCCAGTTTCTTTTAACAAAGGATTCATCTCTTTTAATGTATTTAACTATCCAGGAATGTGAAATGAAGGATGCGCCAGCATCCTTGGCCTCTCTTAAGGTTATAGCCCGGATTGGTCAATCCATCTGATTTCCTCCGAGTCTTTAGCCATGGCTGTATCTAACTCCGTCACTCAGTCTGGAAATACAAGAAATGTAAAATGAAAAATAGCTTAATAGGAACTTAAGATAATGTACTTGGAGATAGGCTATAGCAGAAAACTTCATAACTTTCGATTTGTTCTGTGAAGGGTGGGGGTGGGGGGGGGCCTCGAATTTTTAAACACCCGGTATATTGTATACACACACACGATATTTATGTATACATATATGTTCCTGTATATGATCTACAAGTCATTTCTAGTCCTCGACGGACGAAATGGTAACGTGCTCGACTACCGATCTCAGGGTCCGGGTTCGATTCCCCACTCTGCCAACAGGGAATCAGAGGAATTTATTTCTTGTGACAGAAATTTATTTCTCGATGTGGTTCGGATCCCAAAATAAGCTGTAGGTCCCGTTGCTAAGTAATCATTTGGTTCCCTAGCCACGTAAAAATATCTAATCCTTCGGGCCAGCCCTAGGAGAGCTGTTAATCAGCTCAGTGGTCTGGTTAAACGAAGATATACTTAACAAGTCCTTTCTACCAGGTATCTGTGTAATTCTAATATCCTGAACGACCTCGTAACATTGTTTACAATATCGACCATTTTTCTGGGGTGGCGCTTATCACCACAAGCCTATTTCCGAGCTGGACATTTCCGAATGAACTAGGAAACAAACTTAGTAAGTTTCTAAGACGCTGGGCCTTAGATGCATATATATGATATATATCTATATAATATATATATATATATATATATATATATATATATATATATATAGATATAGATAGAGATATGATAGAGATAGAGTATAGAGATAGAGATAGAGATAGAGATATAGATATATATATATATATATATATATATATATATATATATATATATATATATATATATATACATATATATATATAGATATAGATGATATACATATATATATATATATATATATATATATATATATATATATTATATATTATGTGTGTATGCGTGCGCGTGCGTGCGTGGATAGCATGTACGGAGAGAAATCATTTATCCATCTCAGCAAGAGAGAGGGTAAATTGCTTGATTTGGTTGAGTTGAATGGTTCTAAGGAACATTAGAAAGCCATCTTTAATGGGAGATTTATAGTCTCATTCTCTTAAATAGAGATTACACATAAAAATGGATAAGTTCGGGACGAGCATAAAGATTACTATCATTCCTTCAGAACGTTAAGCTGAATACATTACAATTCCTTCAGGACGTTAAGCTGAATAAGACCACCAGACAGAGGTTATGCTTGAGTTGATGTTGCAGCTTGCAACGAGCACAATCGTCATCTTTCCCCCAAAAACGAGAATGTTGATTGAGGCGGCCGTTACGGAAGAGGCGAAGGAAAGAGGCCTCAGTGAAGTTGACGGCAATGCCACGATTTGCAGAGGAAGACGAGCTTTATCACTCACAAAGAATACAATGTTGTCAGTGACTATTTCTTTCCTCCGTTTGTTCCACGGAGGTTTCCGCTGTCAGAATCTCGCATCCTTTCGTGATGTAGGTAAACATGCTTTCATCTTTCGATACTACAAATCGCAGGAAACTCCCCAGTTTCCGTACGAGAAAATCATTTTCGTATTTACGCGCGGAATTGCATGTTCATTAATGACGTTAGCGAATCAGAGAGAATCGAGGCACGAGCACCGAACGGGGAATCTTCCTTTTCCTTGACAGTGCAGATGTTTTATTTCAATATTCCGTCACATTTGACTGTTCATAAATTCATGTCATAACTCATTCGTTTATCCGGAGATGTTAAAATGAAGATGTGAGGGGGAGATACGTCTCGTGTTATTCGGATCTGAGAGTAATAAGAAAATATGTAATGACTTTCTTTAATTCGCCATAATTGCACACAC
The DNA here is from genome assembly GCF_015104395.2 of Macrobrachium nipponense. NCBI lineage: Eukaryota > Metazoa > Arthropoda > Malacostraca > Decapoda > Palaemonidae > Macrobrachium > Macrobrachium nipponense. Next base: position 108,103,927 of record NC_087202.1, on the reverse strand, counting down.
CGAACAAATTGCTCAAGTTTTCCCCCGAGGGTCATTTGTTCCCAGACTCATAAATCGGCTTCTTTTCATTTAGTTTCCCTTTCCATTTTTTCCATTCTAGATTTTTGGTCATTGCCACACTGAACTGATTTTCTGGATGAATTGAACCTTAATTCAGCCGGAAACGCCAATTATTAGAAAAAATCCAACGGCAAAAGTGGGAAGGGCACAATATACAGGCGGGATAAACGGTTGTTCGAAAAAGCACAAAAACTTGGAAATCTGCTGTTGAAATCCTCAAAGGCATTTGAGTATCTTGCTACCAAAAGCCACGTTGAATCTCTCCTTAGAAGGAAAATAGCAATTTCATAAAACAGTTTTTTTTTTTTACCCATTAGTTATGAGTCCTTTTTACAGCGGGAAATGAAATGCCCTGATAGGCAATTATGATGCTAAAAAACAGGTCCAAATATATTATTTGTGAGCGCAGTTTTGTGGATAAGTTAAATAAAATCACAAAATTTAGACGATCATGGTATTTTTTCACCATATCTTTCCAATTTTACGGTTCAGTGTTCATTTACTGTATCGTAACAAAACAATTTTTAAAAATTACCTTTGTATTCATGCACCACAATAAACTATTGAAGTGACATGTATGATAAGTAATAATAGCTTTTGAATGTGTTAATATATGTCCTCTGATAATATTTTTAACTGTTCATTCCCACTAACCACTGTTGTCACCTCAGAGAGAGAGAGAGAGAGAGAGAGAGAGAGAGAGAGAGAGAGAGAGAGAGAGAGAGAGGATTGGTCTCATGGCATTTGCAGAATCCACAGCTTATCTTGTGACATCCATAGTGAATCAGATCTTTGGACGATCGTAATACCCATCGTAATCTGGGTCACAGTCGAGTCCGTCTGTCATCTGTCGAACTCTAGTCCCAGTCGATTGCACAAGGAATGAAACGCAGAGGTAGCAAAGTGGGTCCATGTAGAACTCGTACCTTGAAGTTTACATTCTTGATATGTTCAGCAAGAGCAGCCGGGAGAGAGTCAGTTGGTAGCAGTAATTTTCTGCATTTTTATGACATATTCTTGAGTCCTCTTACTTATTTGCGTTACGCCGATAAAGATTTGATAGCTGTATTCCCTTTTACCTCCTCTTACTTCTTACTAACGAACACTATATTTCACGTCAGTGGCCTATATGGGCTTGTTCCAATTTCACGTCAGTGGCCTATGTGGGCTTGTTCCATAGCAATCGGTTTCATCTTCTGAATAATAATAACAGGCTCTTTATTTCTTCCACAATTCTAATATACTATTTGATAAATAATACTCGTTTCTTTTTGTGCAATCTGAGGTACTGAAACAAATGAAAGAATAAAATTATATCGTTCCCGTAACTGACGTGGTTTTAAAGATAAAAGATAACAAGACATTGTGCCACTCACCTCTTGTCACTGTCACCTGAAATCCTCTGATCTGTCGCTTGTCCCGTGCTAACGTCCTTACCGGGCCTTCCTCGTCCCACTACGTTTTTTTACCCTTTTTTCTTTGTTTAATGAGCATACATTGGGGGAAAAAATTCAGTTACTAATTCCTCTATCATCTCATTTGTTATACGAGTGTGTATATATATACATATATATATATATATATATATATATATATATATCTATATATTTATATTTATATATATATATATGTATATATATATAATATATATATATATATATATATATATATATATATATATATGAATAATTATCACATCGAACCGTGATTCATTTATATATCATTCAAGCTACAAATGTCCTTTAATATCTAAATTCACTATACCTCCCAAATGATATATTTTCATATATGTACCGAAGGGGAATTTTTTAGTTGATAATAATTTCGTCCCCCATGGGATCAAACCACCGTCCAAGTGGACGGGGACGAAATCAGGACAGTCAGTGACGCTATCCAATCAGCCAACAGAGACGCTATAAGTTCATATCGATTCTGACCTTACAAATCACCCTCGAACTCGGTGCTTTCGTATTTAGAATCGATATGAAACCCCGTCTACCATGTTAGCCAATTCGAGCGTTTGACAGCACGCAGCCTTTTTGTTATGAATAATTATCACATCGAACCGTGATTCATTTATATATCATTCAAGCTACAAATGTCCTTTAATATCTAAATTCACTCTACCTCCCAAATGATATATTTTCATATATGTACCGAAGGGGAATTTTTTAGTTGATAATAATTTCGTCCCCCCATGGGATCGAACCACCGTCCAAGTGGACGGGGACGTGCTGTCAAACGCTCGAATTGGCTAACATGGTAGACGGGGTTTCATATCGATTCTAATTACGAAAGCACCGAGTTCGAGGGTGATTTGTAAGGTCAGAATCGATATGAACTTATAGCGTCCCTGTTGGCTGATTGGATAGCGTCACTGACTGTCCTGATTTCGTCCCCGTCCACGACGGTGGTTCGATCCCATGGGGGGACGAAATTATTATCAACTAAAAAATTCCCCTTCGGTACATATATGAAAATATATCATTTGGGAGGTAGAGTGAATTTAGATATTAAAGGACATTTGTAGCTTGAATGATATATATATATAATATATATATATATATATATATATATATATACATATATATATATATATTGTGTGTGTGTATATAAATTCATCTTTAGCATGCTTGCAATCTTTAACGATTGTGATGTTGTAACAGCAACATTAACATTAGTAAGTAGCTAAAATTAAGATAGAAAACGTTTTGGCATAATTTACGGTAATGAAATAAGTTTATCGAGCATTTGATGACTTACAAATGAACTTCATATATATATATTCTCTTATCAAGTAGTGCAGTATTGCTTCAGGAGGCTTCCCATCCACATCCATATCGTCCATTTAATACTCATCTAGTAGATTAAGAAGGGGGCTGCTCCGGCTGCTATTCAATTATGCCGACTAACCTCCAGGTAGCTAATTTACTGCTTAAAGGGGAAGTCGCATCGGTTTTCAGTTCACAAAACAAGTTATTTTCCGAGTGTGTTGCATCATTTAAGGTTCATTCGTCCGCATCCGCTGTGCGCTGCAGGCATTACTCAAAGGCTCTTAGCACCGTCCCTTTGGCCCCCAACTGCAACCCCTTTCGTTCCTTTTACTGTGCCTCCATTCATATTCTCTCCTCCATCTTGCCATGAATGCTATCCAGCCTCCCCTGACAATTATTTCATAGTGCAACTATGAGGTTTTCCCCTTTACACCTTTCAAGCCTTTCTTACTCTGCTTCCCTTTCAGCGGTGAATGATCTCATGGGTCCCAGTGCTTGGTCATTGGCCTAAATTTTACACTCCATTCATCCGTCCACATCATCCTAAAGCTTTTGACCTCGATATCATCCGTAGGCCTTAGATGGGTTTGCGATCTACTGGCAAATGAAGTACGTATATCATAGTTTAACCAGACCACTGAGCTGAGTAACAGCTCTCCTACGGCTGTCCCGAATGATTAGATTTTTTTACGTGGCCAGAAACCAACTGGTCACCTAGCAACGGGACCTACAGCTTATTGTGGGATCCGAACCACATTATATCGAGAGGTTATTTTTCAATCACCAGAAATAAATTCCTCTGATTCCGCTTTGGCCGAGCGGAGAATCGAACTTGGGACCACCGAATTGGTGGCCGAGCGCGAAAACCACTCGTCCAACGAGGAACTCCTCTACTGGCAAGGAACTGTGACATCGTGCAGTGGGTCAGTGGTAGCAGTTCCCAGCAACTTAGGTAGAGCCACAAAACATGGCGACCTAATTTAATATTTCTCATTCATTTCTTCGAACGATTGGCAGATAAAGCTCATGCAAAAGACGCTACTCAGTCACTCATTTAGATTTTAGAGAGTGACTAAACTGAATATGAAGATTAAAGAAGAAGGCTTTCATACCCATAAAGCAAGTCATGAATCTCTCTCTCTCTCTCTCTCTCTCTCTCTCTCTCTCTCTCTCTCAAAATCCTTGTAGTTTTCCATCCAAAGAAGTGCCACCCACCTATTTGTGAACAATTTTCCGTAGGAATATTATATGGTTTCTCATTGGGTTATGATCTGATTCATGTTTCTGAAAGAATTTGTTTTTTCTTTCTCTCGACTCTTAAAGCAAATGAAAATTCGCTGGGACAATTTGATAATGTTTACGTAGCTTTACATTAGTAAGTTAATTGTAATCTTGAAATATGCTATCACATTTCTAGCTGGAAGTTCCTTATATTCTGCTTTCTGTTTTATTTCTAAATTATGCAGAGGCATATTTATGTACATATTTGTTTGCAGGTTCAAATATTATATATATATATATATATATATATATATATATATATAGATATATATATTATATATCAATTATGATCTCATTGGCAACTGATCAACGGGAAAAATACCGCTGGCCGAATTTGTGCAAAAACGTTTTAGAATATATATGATTTCATACAGATGCTTTAATTCTACAATACTGTTGTATATTTCCTTTGTAATTAAATGAATACAAAAATGAGAAGTCAGGAGAGGCAAATTGAGGTTTAATGTAGATGACCATGTTGCGTATTCTTCATGGCCATTTTAAACTAGATTTGTTAATCATGAAATGTTTGATCAATAAATGCCATTATCTTATCACCGTCAGTATCGCTTTATATTGTTTAGAATTTTCACCACCTATATGCTAATGCTTCTTTGGATACCGTCCAAATCACAATTGGCAGAGCTTACGAGTATGTCAGAGATAAAGATACCGCAATAGGCTGCCATAAAAAGTAATACTGATAATACTGACGCCATCATAGTAAAGAAAAGGAATTATTGTAAAATTCATTTAGAAATAGTATATATCATCATCATTATTATTATTCAGAAAATTAAGTCGATTCATATGGAATAATCCCGCAAGGGACATTGACTTGAAATTCAAGCTTCCAGCTACTACGTCAATACAGAGATGAAATGCTTAGCTATTTATATCACCTTCCAGTGTCAGCAACTTGGACGCAGGAACGAAAAGAAAACAAAATGGAGTTATGGTAAACGTTTTGCAGTTCAGTGGTAGACATCGAGTCTACTAAATGCCACCCTGTCATTGAATATGAAGCGAAAACTAATTAACTGTAATTAATGTCACACCAAATAGATAAATTCAATTAATTCCCCGGCATACGCATAACAGTAATTGCGCCGTCGATTAGGAAAGAACGGGGAAAAACGTCCGTTCGTTATTCCCTGTTTAGTTTTCTGTAAAAGAGAACAACTGAGAAGTCCATTTATCTGTCCGCCCTCAGATCTAAAAACCTACTGAGGCTAGAGTGCTGCAAATTGGTATGTTGATCATCCGCCCTCCAATCATCTAACATACCAAATTGCAGCTCTCTAGCCTCAGTAGTTTTTTTTTTTTTTTATCTTATTTAAGATTAAAGTTAGCCACGCCCGTGCGTTTGGCAACGGTACAAACAGGCCACCACCGGCCCGTGGCTCATATAGCATTATACTGAGACCACCGAAAAATAGATCTGTTTTCGGTGGCATTCATTATACGTTGTACAGAAGAAACTTCGGCGCATTGTTACTTGTTCCTGTTTGCGTAAGCGCTCGGGGCACGAGATATGACGACACTTCTCGTAAAACTGAAATTCTCCCAGAAAAGTTTGCTCCGGTACTATGACAAATGTGGGAATTGTTCCGACATATCGGACCGATGATGGTAGTCGTCTGCGAACTCTCTCGCAGACCAGGCGGTATTTTCTCCGGGTAATTTTAGCGAGAGAGAGAGAAAAAAAAAAAAATTGAACAGCAAGAATAACAGAGGAATACGAACAGAAACAGCAAAACCCTTTATTTTTCTTTATTTACATCAAGAAAAAGTTTGTAGCGTTCATAGCTGTTATTTTGTGTCGCTTACTTGATATGGTATTAATTAATAGCAATGGTAATTATTTTGTGTCCGTTACATGTGCAAGACTTGGATCTACTTAATGTGATATTAATAGCAATGGTAATTATTTGGGAAAAACTCTCTATCGCGAGAGTATATATAATGTTCTAAGGGGTCCACAATAATAAAAAATTGTTGCGAGTTCGTTTATAATTTTAAAACCCTTTACAAAAAGCTTTCGTCGAAAGAGTTTTGTAGTGGGTTTTAAAATTATACACGAATTCGTAAAAAAAATTTTATCATTGCGAACCCTTAGAACAAAATGGTAATTATTTCGTGTCCGGTGTATATGCGAAAGTTAAAAAAAAATCGCTTAATTTTGCAACAGGTATTTTGACCTTTAAAGGGCATCAGTTTACAAGACATTGTGGATACGTGTTGTTAAAGTGAACGTCCGAGTTAATGAAATTGTAATTGCCAGGGTATTATTGTAGGTGATAAACCTTGAATTTAACTTAGTTGGTCTGTGTAATTACTTAAATGAATTAATATGTGATGTTAGCATACAGGATCTAAATGAATGAATATGTATGTTAATATACAGGATCTAAATGAATTAATATGTATGTTAGTATACAGGATCTAAATGAATGAATATGTATGTTAATATACAGGATGTAAATGAATGAATAGGTATGTTAATATACAGGATCTAAATGAATGAATAGGTATGTTAATATACAGGATCTAAATGAATGAATAGGTATGTTAATATATAGGATCTAAATGAATGGAATAGGTATGTTAATATACAGGATCTAAATGAATGAATAGGTATGTTAATATACAGGATCTAAATGAATGAATATGTATGTTAATATACAGGATCTAAATGAATTAATATGTATGTTAGTATACAGAGATCCTGACACATGTAATATATAACGAACAATTTTTCGTCATGGTAGTGTACCCAGATGCTCACAAACATGAAATGAGAAGTAAGATGACAGTTTGCATTCAATAACAGTTCGGTAAAGCATAGTCCACCAGTATGGCAATGTTATTTTGCAAGAAGAATATTTGCAAGGTGCAACCGGGCATTAAAGTGCACCACCCCAAGTGCATAAATAGGTGCTGATTAGTGGGGACAATTCAGCAGTAAACATCATCTCTCTCTCTCTCTCTCTCTCTCTCTCTCTCTCTCTCTCTCTCTCTCTCTCTCTCTCTCTCTCTCTCTCTTTGAAAGTCAGGACCATAGAATCAAACAAACATTGTGGATTATCCTGTGGCCTCTCTCTCAAAACAATTGTTAAAGACAAGTCAAGGGGAAAGAGAATTCCCGTGCAACTGCCAGCGCTCTTTGGCACTAATAACGGCCTCGGCCTCCACCGCAGTCAATTAGGAATGAAATCAAGTTTATTTTGTTGTGTAGCATTGGCTTTGGAATTTTCCCATCGATTTCTACGATTTTCTTTTTGTTCATCAGTGGAAGGAAATCGTCGTCAAGAATAACTCTGCTCTTGGGAGATTTGTCAAAGGATTTTAGTTTTCCCTGTTTAGGAAATATATGCCATATATAGTTATAATGTCAGGTGAATCATTTAGATTAAACTTTCGTAATAACAATACCTGTAATGGACTATCCTGTGCCCCTTTACATGGAATCAACTTCAATAACACATCTATAAATGTTACTCAAAGTGCTTGATAAGCCTCCATAATAATAATAATAATAATAATAAATGTTATTATTGTTATAACAAAAATTCAATAATAATAATTATGATGGAGAATAACTGTCAAACTAAGAAGACATTGACCTACAACCAAAAAGCCGTAGAATTCAACGAAATCTGCATATATATATATATATATATATATATATATATATATATATATATATATATATATATATATATATATATACATACTTATATATACATATATATATATATATAAGTATATAAATAATGAGTATAGATCTGAGTTTTCCCGCTCTCTCCTTATCTCTCCAAATTGTTCGAAGGCCTCAACATTCTGTTTATTGTGTATTTCCGCTCTTCCTTCCAGGCGGGTGAAATTTGCTCCCGAGGAACTACGGTCCCATTTTTCACTCTTCAGGGGAAACAAAACATAACTAGGTTGTAGAAAGAGCGCCGGATGGGGGAGATAAACTGAAACGAAGGAGACAGCCAGTCTGAAATCCAAAGGCAAGGCGGGAACCAATATCACATATACGTAGCTGCTCGGGTTGGAACTTCCCCTCCAGGAGGCTGTTATGTGCTGCTGCATTTGGATCGTGCAAACTATTTCCAGATAATACTGAACAAATCCCGTCGCTTCAAGGGACGCTGTAGAATAGATGAACTTCAAAAGCATCTTAAACACGTCAAAGAGTTTCCTAGAGGCACCCATCTCAGGCGAAAAGCTTGTAGTTTATATATAATATATATATATATATATATATATATATATATATATATATATATATATGATAGATAGATATATGATAGATAGATAGACGCACACACACACACACACACTTGTAGGCGTCCAGGGAAAAGCATTCGATACAATTTAAGGTTTATTGCTATTGCCGACGTTTCACAACTACATTGTTGCATCTTCAAGGCTGAAATACAGCGAGTTGACTTAATATTTTAAATGAGTTAACATTCTAAATAAGATAATACTGTAGTGATTTTAGTTAAATGTTATGATAAATGGTTTTATGAATAATTATTAAGAGTCAACTCGCTGTATTTCAGTCTTGAAGATGTAACAATGTAGTTGTGAAACGTCGGCATTTGCAATAGACCTTCACTTGTATTGAATGCCTTTCCCTGGATGTCTACAAATATGATTTCGAGAGGTGCAGCTCCAATGTTTGAGTGTGTATATGTGATATATTTTACAAGTGTTGATTTGATTGCAAGGTCTTACCTTCGAAGGCAGCAAACCTAATACTAACTGGGAGCCAACAGTTTGTGCAAGAAAGAAATGCTACGAGAATTATGATTGAAGCAAATGGAAGGACTCGGGAGAGAAATTCCAGGTCCAAGTTAATTGAATGTATTTACATTATAATAAATCAGGAGATCAGTTACAAAGAGTCATAAACATTGGGCTCTGGCCACCTCTCAAGTGAAAGGATACAAGATTAAATAATTGGAGTGCCGCACAATTAATAATGAAGCATTGTAATATAATGTAGGAAGGAACACGGTCACTGGTTGAGCTAAAACAGTCTAATTATTACAAGGGAATGCTGAAGGCTGAAGGAGTAACGTCGAGCTAAGTTCTGTTAAATTATTCTTTACTCTGACAAGCTCATGGTCTAGCACAACGCAAGGGGAAAAGTGATCGGGCAGACGAGGTCGAGCGATAGCTCGGAGGTCACGCCGACCAAGGTGGAACCAAGATGGAATATATATTCCATGTTAGGTGGAACCACCTTGACGCCTGCAGCGTGTTTACTGCCACAGGTCTCCGTCTGCTTCTGCTTTTTTGACAGTGGTGTCAACTTTTTCTACACCTCGCTTCCTTGCTGGTGTTCTTAGCCCCAAGCAATTCAGTATCTTGGTTGCAGATCGCGATTCCTGTTTAATCCTGATGTAGGCTATGCACGTGGGCGCCGCGAAGGGGACAGTTTCCGTAGAGGAAAGTCTTGGGCTAGTATGCAGTCTTAATTTTGAGTAAAAGGCGAGGCCCCCGCCAATAACTGTGGTTGATGACAGCAAGGGCATGCGGTCGTAAAAACCCCTTTGCCAAACAAAAAACCATGCCTGATGTTGGTGGAGGAAGGTGCCTATGATAGAAGGCAGTGGAGATGGCGCATCAGGCAACCGACCCCTTATTGTAGGGATAACGCTCCGTGTTTCTCTGTTGTTTCTCTACTGTTGTTTCTCTATAAATTAGCATAGAGGGCTGCTAAGTGATTACTTCTAGGCTCCAGAGTTGCCTGAACTTGGAACTGTAGCCTTCGGTGCGGAACTGTTGAGAATCAATGATCGAGTGCAGAAGTGGGGTCTTTATTTTAGGTCTGCCACACCAAGTGTGGATTTTAGGTCTACCTCACCAAATGCGGAAAAAAATGTCCAAACCCTTTTTAGGGGTTTATTGTGGTCAGATATATTATTTTCGTACTTGGTAGGATTCATTGACCTCTATTCTCGGTCATTTGCATATATATATATATATATATATATATATATATATAGATATACTATATATATATATATGTTTATATAATAATGAGAGAATAAAAAGCCATCAACGAATGGTTGTTTATGTGAGACGCAGTGCAAGTTTGTTTCTTCATTAACACAAGAGTTACAATACAGTAACAAATACAATTTTAACAATTAAGACTACAAATCGAACTGAAGTTTCTCGTGACCGCTACTGCTCAGGGGATCTGACGTCCTTTTACAAGGATAAGGATGTCTCAAAGACTTGTTAGTCCATCCGAGGAGACATCGTGTGCTCACTTATCTGTAGGAGCAGGTTTTACTGTTCATTCACAGTGTCCTAATGATTTTGTCTAGCTTTATTTTAAACTTTTCCACACTGTTGCTGTTTACAACTTCTGGTGGCAGTTTATTCCACGTGTCACATATCTTGTATGTGAAGAAGTTCCCACAGTGGGATGTGTTGTGTCTCTTCAGTTCTAGTTTCCATCCATTATTTCTTGTCTGGTTTTCGTTTAATGTAAATAGGTTGCTGTGTACTTTTATTATGCCTTTCAGTATTTTAAATCTTTCTATTAGTTATCCTCGCAATGGTCGTGATTCTAAGCCATACATGTTCAGGCTCTCTAGTCGTCATCGGTAACCTATTTGCCTGACGGATGGAATTAACTTTGTGGCTCTAGCTTGTACTCCTTCTAATCTCTTTATGTCTTTTCTTAGTGTTGGTGACCAAAAGTGTATTGCATATTCAAGATGAGGTCTAACTATTGATGTGTAGAGCTGCAGTACCGTTTCCTTGTTTCTGTTTGTGAATAACCTCTTTATGTATCTTACTAGTTTCTGTGCCTTCTTTTCAGCTTTTATGCACTGTTTTGTGGATTTTAAATCCTTGGTAATAATGCCTCCAAGGTCCTCCTCTTGTTCTACTCTATTTATGTCATTCCCAAGCAGCATGTAGCTGGCATGAGGGTTGTTTGTTCCTATTTAAAACACTTTATACTTATCCACGTTAAAAGGCATCTGCCATTTTTTTTACCACTCTCCTATTCTCATTAGGTCATTTCTTAAATTTTCCACTGCATCTGGATCTGCTGCATTTGCACCTAGTTTGGTGTCATCTGCAAATTTGGCTATCCTGCTAGTTAAGCCTACATCAATGTCATTAATGTAAATCAAAACCAAGAGAGGGCCAAGGACAGAACCCTGAGGAACTCCGCTTGTTACTCTGTTTTCTATTAGTTAGCCAGTCTTCGATCCAGTCCGCTATTTCTCCTACAATTCCTAAAGCTCTAACTTTTGTCATTAGTTTCTTGTGTGGAACTTTGTCAAAGGCCTTTTGGAAACCTAAGTAGAGTATATCTATTGCTCTATTACTGTCGTAAATACCAAGCATGTCATGACAAAACTCCAAGAAATTTGATAGGAAAGATCTGTTTTTTCTGAAACCGTGTTGGCTGTTTAACAACAAGTTGTTCTATATATGTGAGCCACAATTTGATCTCCTCTCTTTCTCTCTCTCTCTCTCTCTCTCTCTCGCTCGCTTCAACTCCTTCCAGCTGCTTCCAGAGTCTTCGAGGTCCACCTTCAAGGCGGTACTTTGTTTCTGTTCCCACCTGGTACTTGTGGTGATTCGTTGATGTTGGTAATCACTGCCCCCCTTGGGTGTGACTCATTGCTAATCCCTCCTCTTGAGGGTGGACCTTCAATTCGACGGAAGTCGAGCCTTGCCGTGCGAGGTGAAAGATCAAGTCACAGGTGAGAATTTTCATGGGTTCATGATTGCTAACAGTTCTGCCTTTGTTGTGACTGCAGTCTTACCTACGTCCTGTGACTCACTAAATTACAATCAACCAAGGACAAGTTTCTCTCTCTCTCTCTCTCTCGTTTCTCTATTATTCGTTTTCTCTCTTTTATATTTACGCTATTCCTAACTGACATTCTCCTCGCTATCATTACACACAGACACACACACACACACACACACACACACACATATATATACATATACATATATATATATATATATATATATATATATATATATATATATGTGTGTGTGTGTTTGTGTGTGTGTGTGTGTGTAAATAATACTATACGAAGAGAGAGAGAAGGAGAGAGAAAGAGAACAAAATGGCTAGTTCTTGAAAAGAGATGTCATTTGCTGGTTCGCCATAACTGAAAAAGAACAACTGTGTCCACAGACCAAGAGGGTTAACGTAGGGAAAATGAAAGTGACATCTTCTGTACTTGGCAGGTGGACGGGATGGAAACCGGAATATGATTTTGAAATAGTTCGAGTTGAACTCGTCCAGTATTCCGATCTTTCATACGAGATGTTTTTGTCCGTTTTCATTTAAACTTATGGTCAGTATGGCAAGGAGAATAACGTGGGGTCCTATATTCAGAGCATTATAATTTTTTTTATTAACTGATATAAATAAACAGGAGGAAGATGGGAATCATATTTAGTATTTCAAGTGTAAACATGACTTCATTAACTGTCTAATCTTGACAGACAGGAAAACGATCCAATTTTGGAGATTTGCTCAGACTGGAAGATACAGTTTGTTGACCAAAAGTTTTCTCAAAAGAGATTTGCTATTACCAAGTGAGCTTTGATTATTGTCGTTGCACTTCCTCTTTTGTAATGAGTAATTCAGTCTTCTTGTTGAGTGCAATCCTTGTAATCTCTACTTTCATGCATTCTTATAAAAATTCTATTGGTTTGGTCCCTGACTTGATCCACACACCATTATCGCTATTTAATCTGTAGGACATGCTTGTATATTAATGTATACGCAACCTAATAAAAACGTAATCCTGAAAATATAAAGCTTGACGTGATGTATATTATATATTATTTGCTAACACTTTTCATTCGTTCAAATCCAAATTTAATGATGCATTGAACTCTGGTCACCTCTATGCAATGATCCTGATATTGTGATCTGATCCCGCCTACGAAAATTGCTGCCAATGCTTGTTCCTCCTATTGCTATTTGTGGTTTATGCCTTTCTTCCTTTGTTTATGTTTTGATGTGTTTTCTCAATCGCTAAACATTAACTATATTGAATTGTGATAACAATTTATCTCCAATAACGTTATGTATGAGATCAGATCAGCATGATGCTTGTTTACAAAACACGGCGACATTCGGCCGATATTGAAATATGCAAGAGTAAATAATATACATATAAGTTATTCAGACTTGTTTTGTCCATTATATATATTTGATATTTGTTATACGAGTCTTTTTATCAAGACGCGTACGCCCGATTCTGAAAAGTTCTCTTAACGTAATAATCAAGATTTTTTTTAGTGCTGTAAAAGATACCAATATGGCAGAGAGGAATTACTTGATTTTTAAATAAAAATATCTCGGGGTCACTGCTTTGAGCTTAGTTATTGCAACACGTCTTCAATTTTTGCTTTATATGCATGACATTCGCTATTCAATATCAGAACGTCCATAATCTTGCCTTTGTCCCCTTTAAAAAATCCTCATCTTTTAAGTAATTCTCCTGAACGTGAAAAGTGGTTTTCAGTTGAAGAGGATGTTAGAGATTTGGTCATGCGCACCGTTCAAGGACTGGCATCGTATAATTTCCGGATGAGTGATATAAAATGGCTTCCTTATTCGTTATTAAGTCTCAGCTGTGGAAGGGACACTAGTTATACTTCTGCAGTTCAGACACAGAAATTGTTGATCCCCAGCAATGCTTATAAACGTTTGTCTAGAAACCACTACGTGGCTTTGTAAAAGTGATCATTAATTAGCAGGTACCCGAGACCCAAGGCGGTATATATATCTGCAGTATTCGGAGACAGTTGACTGCTAAGAATGTGTGATTTGCAAGAATTTATTTTCACACTGAGGATCTACCTTACTCTTTCTGTTTTAATTTAACGTATGTTAAACCGTTGATTTTTCAATGACATTTCACACCTACTTGTTACATTACTTCTTTGATTAATGCTAGATTATTATTATTATTATTAATATTATTATTATTATTATTATTATTATTATTATTATTATTATTATATATGTCGCAATTTAACCAGTACACTGAGTAAAATTGATAGATTTGTTAATGCAACTGAACGTTGATAGCTCCCAGTCTTTATCTACACATACACAGCACACACGCACACACACTCACACACACACACACACACACATACACATACATATATTCGCACATACATTACTGTAGCCATCTTGGTCAGCTCGTACACAAAAAATGTAATTTTTTTTTTTATTATTTTAGTTATTAACAACTGCACCAGCTTCAGCCAAATAAAGGAGACTCGAAAGACGCCAATTTATTAGTAGTTTCGGATATCATTTGTACATTTCAGATGTACCCCGAAGCAGTAAAGATCCTTAAGAAGCATTTTACCCTGTCAATGCTTTTTGCGTTGCTGTAATGTTCATGTTATTCCTCGGCATTTTCTCTGCTATTTATCACAATTTTTTTTATGTCAGTCCATTTATATAATCTTCTTTGTAAGGCTTATTCATCATGAATATTTAGTATACTTATTCACAAAGTGATAATTGAATGCTGTCACGAAAATGTAAAATTAGGTTATATATTCTGAATTGTGAATGACAGTAGCATAACATAACTTGCAAGATCATTTCACAATGATTTCTTCACATTTAAAAATATGACTTCATGATTGATTTCTGAAGCATGGTATAAACTTAATCGGGACTATTTCTATAATACTACTGTGAATAATATATGTGTAGACCCAAAAACATTTAATTTTTTACTGCTTATTATTATTATTATTATTATTATTATTATTATTATTATTATTAATTTAGTAAATGAAACCTGTTCATATTGAACAAGCACATTGACTTGAAGTTCAAGCTTCCAAAGAATGTTGGTTTCAACCTCCCACCGCAGACCCCACACTGCAGCAGTAACAGATCATGATACAGAGCCAGTGATTTTTCATTGCCCTGAGGGAAACGCAAACCTGCGACATCTGCGTGGCATGCCACGACACTAACCACTATACTAACCACTATACTAGCTCTGTTATAATAATACCAGTTTGGCATCATTTTGATTTATACAGCTCTGTGCACGGGTCTGAACGCTGCCTTTGTGTTTCTCGACGATACGTTCAACAATGCTTGTAGCAAGCACTTCTCCCTGAAGTAGGCTTCTGGCGTGGAAGCCCATAATGGCCGAAACACTCTCTTCAAGCTCACGGGATGAGCGACGGATGCTGCGTCGCTTTTTCTCACACTCGAGATTTGCATCCATCCCAAGGACACCTGTGACACGTCCCAGACTCACACGTTGCTGCTTTTTGGCTGTTTCCTCTGATCATATACGTATATATATTATTATTTAAATATAATAGCCACAATGGCGTCTTAACCTCTCAAATTCTTTGCTCATTTTTGGATATGGTTGTCACTACAAAGCTTCGAGATACAACTTTAAAGAAATATGAAAGGAATCATGATGTCCGGTAGCGGGAAACGAACCCACAATACCATACTCACGTATGTGATGTATGTATGAATGAATATACATAAGTTATTCGGGGCTGTTATGCAAGTTCCTCACAGTATGCTCCATTCGTCACTCGACGAATTTTTCCTGCTCCTATTGTGGATGTTATCATTTCTGCACTTGATGTGCTACTGTAGCAACATAACCCGACTGAAGACCTCGAGACGTTGTATGGTTCTATTATGTATTACACACATATATGTATTATATATATATATCTATATATATATATATATATATATCTATATATGATATATATATATATATATATATATAAATCTCTCTATCTCTCTTCTCTCTCTCTCTCGATCTCTCGCTCTCTCTCTCAGAGAGCGAGAGAGAGAGAGAGAGAGACGAGCGGGAGGGATATATTTATCGATCTATATGTATATATGTGCATGTTTATATATATATATATATATATATATATATTAATTATATGATATATATATACAATATATATATAATATATATATTATATATATATAAATATTCATATATATATATATATATATATATATATATATATATATATATATATATATATATATCTATTCACACCCTGAAAAGCGTAGTTTCCGTGAAAGGACAAAACAACGAATACTGCTGCTTTCACGTTCTAATATTAATGCTAGATCGATGATGACCGAATCGTACCGAAATCTACCACAACATTGGCCGCTGTCTAGATTTACACAGATGGTTCAACTCTCATTCACCTCCAAGATTTCGAGGTTCCGCCTTTCTAGCACTTTTTCGTCTTTGATCTTCTCCTCTTTCTTCCCACTACTTCCCATTCTTTCCCCAAGGCCGAGCCATTTCAAGATAGTCGAATCCATCAGTATTTGGTGTACCGCCGTATTTCTCGCACTTGTAATTGTTGATAGGCTGCTCATACATGGTGAGCAATTCATATCAACAGCTACAACCTTCTCCCTTTCTGTACCTTCTTAATTTCATCTATTGTATGGCATACCTCTTCTCTCATTTTATCAGCGTTTGATAGATTTACTCAGAGATGATTGTTTGAATATGTACTGATTCTATTCTTCCCGCTCTCTGTCCAAGCATTTATTGTTCCATCTCCCTGGTTTCCATTTGCCTTCATTACCTTACTCCTTCTTTAGATATACTTTTTTTTCTAAAACTTATAATTTTACTTGTCACAGTAGATGTTTTTCAATATGTATGTAACATTTATATATGTATATATATATATATATATATATATATATATATAGATATATATATATCATTTTACTTGTCACAGGTTTTTTAATATGTATGTAAACATTTATATATATATATATATATATATATATATATATATATGATATATGATATATATTTATATATATATATGTATGTATATATATATATAATATATATATATATAAATATATATATATCATCTATATATATATATATATATATATATATATATATATATATATATATATATATATATATAATATATATTATATATATATAAATATATATATATATATATATATATATATCTATATATATATATCTATATACTATTTATATATATATGTCATATATATATATATATGATATCATATATATTATATAGGTATGATATATATATACTATATATATATATATCTATATATATATATATATTTGTATAAATGTACGTGTACGTGCAATTGGACTTTACTAACATCAAAATGGTATGCTGTTTGTAACATTTGATAAGATTTTCCCTTAAGTTAACATTTAACGTTTGCATGGCTTCATAGTAATGCTGTCTCGTGTACGCCATCACAAGAAATAAAATGAAATTTGTTCGTGATATAAAGAGAATCGAAGGTATAAAAAGCAACGCAAAAATACTGCTTTAGTGTGACACCATCCATGAGTCTTGATCAATTTTTGTGAGTGCATCCTTGGTGCAGCCAATATGCATTAAAGGAACGTAAAAAAGGCTCGTATGCAATAGATACATGATGTGTATAAGTGTGTAAAGTGTGCTTCTGTGTCTTCATAAATACCAGGGGATAAACCACACGCCGAAGTCCCGCTAAATTTCTATTTCCACGAGAATATTGAGCATAACTGCAAAACTTTACGCGCGATAATATCGTTACTTTCCTAAAGCAGTTGGAAGTTATCGGAACTCCGAGAAAATGTTTTCGGTAGTTTCCGCAGAGTGGAAGAAAAATGCAGTGGGTCATTTTCTTGCTCTGTATCGGCGTGCATTTTCGCACTTGCGTTTGTGTGTGTGTTTTAGTGGGGTTAATTTATCGAAAACAGTTATTATTGACCAAATCCATAGGTTTTTCTTGACGCTGAGAAGTTGTGATGGAAATCACGTATAAATGAGAAAACATATTTATCCCAAATTAATGGAAACCAGCTCGGTGGTGACGTAAAATGTGTCTACTTCATAACATGGTAGTCAGAGGTTATAAGTATTTGATCTCGTTCAGACCTTGAACTGTAATTAATATGATATATAGTGAGTGGGGTCTGGCAATAAACTAGAGCAATTTAGGACCATTGTTGGAGATGTTATAATGAGCATTTGAGTTCGACACTCTTCTGGCGAGTCTTTTCTGAAGATATGGAATTGGAATATAAATTTCAGGCCAAAGGCCAAGCGCTAGGACCTATAAGGTCGTTCAGCGCTGAAAGGGAGTGTAAAGGAGGTTTTGAAAGGTGTTACAGGAGGATACTAAACAGTTTAGAAATGGAGACATAAGGGTTCCCTACCTCAGACTCACTTTTACACTGACCTAGTCACTCACCCATCCATGTAGTATTCTAATACACACATCACTCAAGTGACTCAACACCGTAGCTTAAATACCCCCCTAAATGCCGTGTAGTTTTTGTTAAGTCTGTCAATAACTTTTTCTGGATCCCCGTATGCTATGTACAGATTTTTCCTTTTATTTTCCAATCCACCTCATCGTTCAGCTGTCCTAAATTCTCAGAGTCCTATCTCCCACATTTCTTAGTGTACGAAGAGCCTTCTGTCCCAATAATTCCTAAACTGACTACACACCTTTGCCCATATATATATATATATATATATATATATATATATATATATATATATATATATATATATATATATATATATTGGAAAATTATTCCTCTCACTCACCCCTTAGAAACCTGTTTCTCCTACATACAACTCTTGTTGCCACTTGTTCAACAATTAATTCCATTCTTACATCCCCAACTGTAACTTCCATGAGCGTTCGTAAACTTGCACTTTCCTCTTCTACTCTTGTACCATTCAGCTGTGCCTTTCTTCTGTCTTTCTCAAACAAACAACAAAATATCCACACCGTCGTTCCACAACCGCAATGCTTGAAATAGCATGTCTCCTCTAACAGTTCTTCCTTGTAAGATCTATTCGTTCATTTATACCCCTGTAGAAAGACATTCCCCCTTTAATTCTTACTCATTTGCTCCCCTCCATTATAGTTACTTTCCCTCTCTTACTGTAATCCAGAAAATTTCCCTTTCCTTCATTAACCCTCTCATTCCCTCATCCCACCACTTCACAGTTTTCATTTCCTTCCTCCTACTTCTTATACTCAGAAACACTCCAAAGTCCCCTGATGACCTAAGGGTGAGATTTTACATATTCGTTGTTTACTCCTACTCCCGTGTCTTTGGTTAACTCTAGCCCGTATTCCATCCACTTTCTCCTTGTATGCACTTCTCATTTCCTTCTGGTGTAACTAACTTTTATGAATTATATTTACAGTCAACTATTAACTTATATTTATCTGAACTTTCACTTCAACCAATTTATGATAATATATACTTCCAGACAGTCTTCCGATCACTATTATATTTTAGTTTTCTGTAGAAGAAAACTATTGAGATGGCTATTTGTCTGTCCGTCGGCACTTTTTCTTTCCGTCCTCAGATCTTAAAACCTACTGAGGCTAGAGGGCTGCAAATTGGTGTGTTGATCATCCACCCTCCAATCCTCAAACATATCAAATTGCAGCCATCTAGCCTCCGTGGTTTGTATTTTATTTAAGGCTAAATTTACCCATGGATCATGCTTCTGAGAGAGGTGCCAGCCGCCAACGCATCTCCACTTGATCATATATGGGGAGCAACTGAGTGTTGCCAGGTCGCACAGCACATTGAGAGTTTCATGCAACATTATACAATGTACAGAAAACTTGATTGCATTTTGTACTTGTTTACTTTTCTGTTTCAGCTCAGTTGTCTGGTTAAACTAAGCTACACTTAACTTCTATTTACTGCATTAACATAATCTTAACAAAATATTTTTCTCACTATTTTCCTCTACCTAATTATGATTATGAATATATATTGAAATCCATTAGCTCTAAAAATCAAGACCTTTTGTAAAGGCACTCCCAAAAGACTCCCTTCGGGTATATCATTTACGCCAAAAACTGCTTATCTGACAACAGCAGCATTTCTTTTCCTGTCGCCTAACTTCTGCACTTGAATCATCTAGCAGACTACTCATATACTAGTCACAAAACCCAGTAGACAAACATTCATTTTCCAAAAAGCATACTCTTTTAAGTTCATTCTTTCTCCTTCTTGGTTGATATGCATTTACTATTACAGTTATTTCTCCTTCCACACTGTCTCTCTCTCGAGCGTGGGTCATGCAGGCCTATAGGCCTATATATATATATTATATAATATATATATATATATATATTATATATATATATATATATATGATATAGATATAAGATTATAGATAGATATAGATATAGATATAGATATAGATAAGATATAGATATAGATATAGATATAGATATGATATATATATATATTATATATATATATATATATATATATATATATATATATATATATATATATAATAAAAGGATCATATATCAGAGCCCATAAAAACACCAAAAGTAGAGAGAAAAGTACTATATTTCAGAGACTGCTGTCTCTCTCTTCAGGTATATGAATGAGAAAAAGTTTACAGAAAAGGTGGTATTTATACCAATGAGATTCGTTCCACAAGTAAGCCAATTTAGGTCACCCCCGCTGATAATCTTACTTGTGGACGAATCTCTTGGTATAAATACCACCTTTTCTGTAAACTTTTCTCATTCATATACCTGAAGAGAGAGACAGCAGTCCTCTGAAATATAGTACTATTTCTCTCTACATTTTGGTGTTTTTATGGGCTCCTTTTATTAGATGGAATTCTGTTTGTTACAGAACATTTTACCAGTCATTATAATATATATATATATATATATATATATATATATATATATATATGAATATATATATATATATTTATATATATATTATGTTCAACGTCTAGGTGGGGAGTAAGCTTACCACAGAACGCATGATCTGAACTAAATTCCCTGGGAACTGATAGGAACATAAACAACTGGGAAAAATAAAGCAAGAAAAGGGGGCCTTACTGGAAAGGTGCTTTGGAGATAAACTTAGATTAACTAAAAAATCACATATATTTACAATGAAACAGTCAGAAGGTAGGGAGATTAGGCAGGTGGGGTCCTACCTAAGCACAAAATATAAGAGAAAAGATGCTAACTGAGGTGCCGGAGGTTCCACCTCGAGGCCCCGCGTATTGAATTGCAATGGGTTTTCCACGGCAACGAAAGCACAATCGAAGCAGAAGGTCCACAGCGATAAAACTCCGTTCTGCAGTGGGGAATGCATACGTCTACTTGGCGAATTAGCGCAATGAAGAGTTCGAGGTTGTACTGAGGTCACTAAGGATGTTTGGTTATAAAACACAGCGATAAAACTCCTTTCTGCAATGGAGAATGCGTATCATTTTTGGGCAAAGTAGCGCAATTAAGAGTTCGAGGCTGCACTTAGGCCTCCAAGGAGCCTCGGTAAAAAAAAAAAAAAAATTAAATCACTTACGTCACAAGTCAGGTTTATATGAGAATTGTGCTTGGAAAAGGAAAATGTTTAGAAAAAGAACTATGCCCCACTGTTAAACCTCAGATTCCCGGCATTTTACCTTATTCCAGAGAGATGAGTCTCCGTAGATGTACTAATAAAGGAGGGGGGGTTGGGGATGCGATCGTGAAATTAGCACTGGAAAAGATACTGGAGTGGACAGTCAGCCACGTGGATCAAGCTCAGAGGAGCGGAGGTCAGGGGCCAATGACTCTGTGAATACCATCATTTTGAGTGTGGCTCTCTCGAGCGTAGGTCAAGCCTTCCGCTGGATTAATCTTCCCATTCTCCAGGTATACCCGTTTTCTGTCGTGGGGGAATGTGGTTTTTTGGTCCACTGGCCTGGCCTGGCCTCTTTGACTGTGTGGCCTGGGTGCCACATGATTCGTCCAGTTTTCACTTCTGTATTATTCCTGATAGCCCGCGCTCAGTACCTCCCACAGCGCTGGCTCAGGGTCGCCTTTAAGTAGTGCTTGCAGCCATCAGACGAGCGGAGTATTGTCTCCAAGGGCAGTTTGGTGACCTGGAAAATGGCTTAATGCAGTCGCAAGTTCGGGGAAGGGAATAAAAGGCCGCCAATGGAATTATAACAAGAGCTTTAGAAAAGAAGCAATTTCTCCACAACCGACTGTAAGTATCAGCAGAGATCGTGATTTTACTGTAGGTTCTTGAAATACGAGTTGACTTGGGAAAGGTATTCCTCGTTGAAATATGCATGCATTGTATTGATTGTAGCATGCATGTATATACACACATGTCATTAATAAAGTTTTCATTCAACCAACGCTTAAGAGGATTAAAGGAGGATTATCAGTGGGAGTGACCTAAATTGGCTTACCTGTGAATGGATCTCTTGGTATAAATACCACCTTTTCTGTAACTTATCTCATTCATCTACCTGAAGTGAGAGACAGCAGTCTCTGAAATATAGTATTTTCTCTCTATAGTTTGGCGTTTTTTGGGTCCTTTTATTAGATATGTGTGTGTTTAGAGAGAGAGAGAGAAAGTAAGTGCGGGAGGAGAAATAGTTGTGTGTGTATATGGCCCGTCAGAATCAGGCTTAATCTTTCGGTTTTTAGAACGACTATCAGGATGATATTGCCAACAACATACCTCCGTCTTGGTTTAAAAAGCAGGCTAGACCTGAAGTGAAAGGGTTACTGGTATAAGGGGCCCTCAGGCCTAATATCCAAAGCCGAGAGAACCTGCCGAACGTAAGGTTGATTAATTCTTTGATTATTGGCAGTTTTCGGACGTCACAAATGTCAAGAGGTTGTCGGGAGGTTTGACACTGGTGGTAATATATTTTCACGAAGCGGCTAGTGTTGTGAAACCTTTCTGCCCATGGTGTTCGTACTCGACTCGATAGTTTCAGTACGAATGTGACATTGTTAGTGCTTTCCACTGTACCACCCCAGTCAAGTAAATGGCTTTATATGCTTATGCATACAAACGTCTATCTATATATGTATATGTGTATATATAAACATACATACATACTTACATACATACATACATACATACATATATATATATATAATATATATATATATATAGATATAATATATATGTGTGTGTGTGTGTGTGTGTATGTATATATAGTTGTGTTGATAAGGATATCAAAATCGATCAGCCTGACTTTATTCTTTCCAAATTTTGTAAAACTGCCTCGTTAGGTTCGTTCAAAAGAAGAAGTCGGTTATTAATGAGTATCCTTTTATTTACAGAATTCTGTGCGGGACATCATTAACATCAAATGAGGAATAAAATTGGGAGACCATTGGCTTTATGGTCTTATGGTCTTACCCCCGCTTCATGGGATGCTGGTCGGGTCTATTCATAGAAATGGATTGAACAATGGGTTTGTCTTACTGAAAGGCAACCCTTCATTATCTCGACGGGAGGGCGATATCGTATTGCCTTGCACAAGGTCTAGACCTTGGCCTTACGTACACTGGTACTATTCAGAGTTCTGTAGACTTACCCACTGCTCTTTGTAGCTTCTGGCAGTTGTTCACTCTATAAATAGTCTCGTTTCATAAATTGTATTTTAACAGAGATATTTCATAATCTCAGTTGATCCCTGATCCCCTTTTCTTGCCGAGAGCAACCAGAGTTTCTGAACAGCTGCACCAATATGCAGTAAATGTGCCTCGCTGTCGAACTTCTCATTTCCAGAGGTCCTTGATTCCTTACATCGTTGGACTGTGGAAGTCTCCCTGAGGATGTCTTGCAATTGGAACTGCCATTCTCCTTGCATTTTATTACATTTTTGTCTTTTTATTGATTTGTTCATTTAATTTTCTCTCTTCTTACTGTATTTCCCTCTACCGCTTCGTATTTCGTAATGAGCAACATATTCTTTGGAAGCTTGAATTTCAAGTCCGTGGCCCCTGTGGGTTTGTCCCATATGAATAAGGTTATTCTTAATAATAATAATAAAATTGCCGTTCATTAAAATAGCTTTTAGCTGCTCTATATACCTGCTAAGAATAATCAACAGAATGTTTGTCCCTGATATTCAGGGTGGCTTGCTTTTAATTTATGTTGTGATTCATCTCTACTGTCTTTCTATCGTCTTTGATGTGTGTCTTCCACTTTATGCTAAGTAATATGAGAGACCTTCACTTTCACGGTCTCTTCTAACTCTTTTCCCCTTTTAAAAACGATCTTGATTTCCTCTCAACACCCCCCCCCCCACCCCCACCCCCTTCCTCACCCCTTGGAAACTTTTCCTCATCTAAACACACCTGGCGCGCGCTGATCAACCACTCAGCGCTGCTGTCACCTCCATAATGAAGCCTTTCAGTTCTTCAACCTTTAAACTTCCAGTCATTATTAGATTTATGTTAACAGCTTCTGCTCTTGATTCTTTTTTTCTCGTAACTGCTCTTACAAGGTTATCTTTTGTTTTGCAATGGCTCATGGTTTTTTTTTTTTTTTTACCTTACATTTTTTTTTTCATGAGCACGTTGTTCACTGCTTACCACATTTTTTAACGTTCATACCAGATAGTATCCTTTGTAGATTCAGTGCCCAGTCTTTGAATTTCAATTTTTTTATTCAATCTGCTTCAGTTTTATTATTAATTGTCCAGTAACTGTACATAGCTCCGCTTCGCACTCTTTTTTATTTACCAAACGAATTTCTCCTAATTATAATGAGAACCATATTTTTAACCCTGTCTTTCATTTTAAGTACAATTTTTACCATTTTCATTGCAATCAGGTGAGAATCAGATACATTTCTAGCTACTGATCTGATACATC
The DNA here is from genome assembly GCF_015104395.2 of Macrobrachium nipponense. Lineage (NCBI taxonomy): Eukaryota > Metazoa > Arthropoda > Malacostraca > Decapoda > Palaemonidae > Macrobrachium > Macrobrachium nipponense. Next base: position 108,079,060 of record NC_087202.1, on the reverse strand, counting down.
AACACGCACTTCAACTTGTCGTGTCATGTAGTCTATGAGAAAAAGTCTAACAAACTTTTTTATTTTGTCCTTACTATGTATCCAAATAAACATTCTCCTTAGGAAATTACGTAATCGCAGCAATCAAATTTCCATTCACTCCACATACCCCAAAGACACCAAATAATCCATCTCTCAGATTCCTTAATGTTTGAATTACCAAGTATAACTATCGTGTGTCTCATTCTCTGTCCCCTATCCAGCCAACCACGTTTTGAGTCTCCATGAATATATTTTCCCTCCTCACTCCTTTTCATCCCAGTTCACATCCGCTCACTATCGCAACTTTTCCTCTTCCTCCTGCCTCGCTCAATTTCATTCACATCATTCATTTACTAGCATTTGTTTGCTCTTTCACCTGTCTTCCGCAGTGCCCCCCCCCCCCCCCCCCCATCTTCCAGCTATTGCAGAATAACCACTCTCTCTTTTGGGGGAATGTGTTTGTGGGACTGTATGTATGTATGTATGCATGTACGTGTTTGTGTGTTTATGCATATCCGTGAGTTTTCATCAGAGTCCAGATATCTTCCCTGGAATTCTAAAGAAAATATTGGTCTGAAGCTTTCGTGTTAAACTTGAACTCGTCTCGTTTTTACCACTTTTTCGAATAATAAAAAAAATTGTGTTCGTGTTCCCAAACTTTTTCCTCTCATTTTTCTTGAGTGTTTCTCCATTTATTCGCGTTTGAAGAATTGATTCGTGAGATAAAGAATCCAAGTTTATCAAGAAAAGTCATTGAGGCTCCTTTCAAGAGGAAAACGGATGTGATTAGATATCCGTTGCTGGAGAACCAAACCGGAAACATCCTTGCAATATTTGAGATTTATATTTGCAAAGTTATGAGAACTTGGGCTTTCTTTTGGCGGAGCGAAAATTCTCACACATGTATATTTTATATTTGTTCATGTTTTAGACTTCAGAAGTTCAAGAATAAATGCAATGCATTACTACTCTCAATTTATTCCTCTTGCATTTTGATACATTTTTATCTATTTATCCATTTATGAACTTATGTTTTGTCTTTTTTTAATAAGTTGTGTCTTCCTTCTCCATATCCCTTTACTTCCTCTTACTTCTTCCTAATGAACACCATATTCTTCGTAAGCTTGAATTTCAAGTCCCTGTGGCTTGTTCCATATGAAAAGGTTTCATCTACAGAATAATAATAATAATAATAATAATAATAATAATAATAATAATAATAATAATAATAATAATAATAATAATAATAATAACAACTATGGAACACAATTCACTTAATAATTTCACCAATCTTTTTCCAAAGTATTGTTGCATATTAAATCCGTGACTGGAATCTTAGTCAGAAATATTTTCTCTAAATGCACGGTAATGATATATCTCGCATGACACACTGTCGTTTTGTATTTCGAAAAAATATTCATAAATTAAAATACATTCGATATCTTGACACATTGATTCCATCTCCCTTGCCAATAAAGTTCCACTGCTGCAAGTAATCTTTGCATGTCTCGTCTGCCATGATGGATGTTTAAGATGGTCTTATATTAAAAAAAATATTGACTCTTTGGCTCTCGTTTTTAAGCTAAGTTATCACTTGACCCTCTGCTCTTCACTCTCTTAATCTCGTGCATTCTTTAATACTCAGTTCGTAAGTTCCTATGGGTTCTTGCACCTCAAAAAAGTGACATAATATCTATTCTGAACTGTGTCAGCCTAAGCCCTCGGGGACCTTGATGCCAATATGGACTGTGTGCTTTTATTTTGTATGTTTGCCTCAATATTGCTTTATTTGCTACTATCGGTTTATCATGCAAGTCTTTACTTAATAACGCTTCCCTAAATACACTGAATGTAACTTGCATCTTCAGAATCATACGTCTGGTATCCATAAAGCAAGGTCCACTATAGCGTCGCGGGCTTTAAATATGCTATGTGTAAGTTTTAGGTAAATAAAAGGATATCTGGGTGTACATTTGCAACTGAAAAGTATCTTAATAGTTTACTGTATGCGAATTACACCGTTAATATTCGATTAAAATATTTTTCAGTTGTAAATGTACACCCAGATATCCTTTTATTTACCTAAAACTTACACATAGCGTATTAAAGCTCGGGACGGGACGCAGTGTTGCCATGCGCGAGTACCACAGGCGGATGGACAGATGAAAAAAAAACCGAGTATAATTGTTATTTTTCATATTTGTTGCGTTTGATATTGTTCTCAGAGATAGAGGTGACAAATCTGGTTCTGTAGTAATCTGAAATTAAAATGATTATGTAGAAATATGAACAATCTTTTGAGTGATATGCGAAAGAAATGTTCTCTTTAGGCAAATAGGTAACTTCGGTAGTTCTGCTTCATGTAGTTGGAAGAAACACCTTCCTGATATTCTTTATCCATTGGTTGGTAACATATCTAATTCTCAAGTAAATTAAAACGATGATCGCATAATAATTGAGCTAAATTGTGCACAGGTCAATAATGGTCCTATCCTTGTGATTTTCTAAATTATGTTATTTGCAAAATTACCCACTGAAATTTTTTTCGATTTCTCTGACGCCAAATCAAGCAGACGTCTGGATTTTAAATCTCTTAAGAATACATAGGTGAAGATTGTCTCAACCATGATTCAAATACTGTAAACTTGAAGCCTCAGGGAAATAATGCTCTCAAAATCTGTTGATGGCTGTGGGAAACCCATTGTCTCGGTTTCAAATAATTTTTACATATTCGAATGTTGAGCAGAAATATATATTTAGGTTTATATGTGCTGAGGACAGATTATATTTCTTCTGCGAACAAACTGTTAACTTCTTTAATGGTAGATACAATAAGCCAATGCCATCAAAACATTTTATAGTGAAAATAAAACACTCTTTGCAGCTTACCATTTTTTATTGCTGACTACATAGAGGTAATCAAGGTTTTTCAAATCTATGCATTAATGTCTGGTCACAGATATCAGTTTTCATGTCTTCTATTGTTAAGTGCATTACGTATACTTGTATTTTATTGTGTATGTTATTCTGAAATACAGGAGAAAAAAAAAATCGGTATTTACTCGTAATGTTTCAGACAAACCATTAAGAGCAGTAAGAAGGATTTTTATAATGATAACAACGGGAACAGCATTTAACACAACAAATCTGTTGTACCACCTTATATGTATATCTTTAGAGATATATCTTATTTACCAACAAACGATACGGTTAATGATGCATTTACGAGTTTTCAAAAATGCAAGCAAATAAAAGCTTATAAAGAAATCTGATATAATACCAATAATGTGTTTACCAAATCCCATTTAGGACACACACACAGACACACACACACACACACACACACACACACATATATATATATATATGTATATATATATATATATATATATACTATATTATATATATATATATATATACCGTGTGTGTGCAAATTTCACACTATTCAATACTACAATGAATTGCCATTCCAGTAATACAAAGTTTGTTATTTATAAAAACCACTGTGCAATGAGGCATAGATAGATAGATAGATAGATAAATGGGTATATTTAAATATACGTGAATATATAGTTTCCAGTAGAGACACTAATAGAGTTCCGGAGGAAGATAGCCGCGGGTAATACCTGATGCCACGCACGTGTGGTAACTAGTTGTCGTGGAACATGACACATATTGGAATGTGTAGAACATAACATGTTCAGTACGCCCCAGCGAAATTCGTATGGATTTCATACTCGAGAAACGCATGTATATGTTCATTTGATATTAATGAAGATTTTGTGACCATGATGAAACTGAAGTTTGTCCTGAAACTAAGTCCAAGTTAGTAATTGGTTAATTCTGGCTTGTATATATATATATATATATAATATATATATATATATATATATATATATATATATGTATGTATATATATATGTGTGTGTATATATATATATATATAATATATATATATATATGCATATACATATATATATAATACTATATATATATATATATATATATATATATATACATACACATATACATACATGCACACACACACACACACACACAAACTGTACAGCCTTACGGTGTAGAGAGTAGTTACATTAAAAAACGTTGTATATATGTATTGTAATTTATATCATAGATTATTATTATTTGTTTCGTATTTTCGTGAAACCTACTTATATATACCAGAATAACCTAATCATTTTTGTTCGAAGTCTACGCCACTGACAATATTTTCAGGGCCATAATTTTGGTAAGAGGGAACTAGCGAATATTTCCACCAATTTTTTCTTCGGATTAATTACTCGGAAGCTACATTACTATTGTCGAAAAAATGCAGCAGTTTTGGAAACCGGCTGCAGAAAATTAGTCACTCTCTCTCTCTCTCTCTCTCTCTCTCTCTCTCTCTCTCTCTCTCTCTCTCCTCTCTCTCTCTCTCTCCCCGAATCTTGACAAATTCATGCATTTATTTTGCATCACTAGACTGTAACAAGGTGTGGTTAGTAAAAATCCACAATTGCTACGTATATGAGCAAGGCAGTAGTTTTCAAAATACAAAAATGAATAGAAATGGGAGCTTAAGACAGTTTGCTCGACCGTTATGCTCCAAGTTTTATTCGTTTCTATACTTTGAAAAATATAGCCCTTCTCACATACATAATTGTGGGTTTTCGCTTACTCAGGGAGTATATAACCCTGCAAACTACTTTGTTGTTGCTGTTCTTGTTGGGGGTTTAGGAAAGGTCTTTGGAAGAGCCTTAATAGGTCTGCAAAAGGTGTTTGGCGTCGAGTTAAAGATACAGAAATTTTTGGATAGGATATTTATGATTTATTTATTAGAATGAAACTGTAACAGATAAATAATGTGCATGTTAAACAGTACAGAAAAATTCTTTCTAATAGAAAATAGCAGATTTATTTTAATTTTCGTTGGTGAGACAAGGCTCTATTTCAATGTAGATTTTAGCACGTTTTTAGTTACGTTAAAAGCTAGGAATGTAATGTGTACAACTTATGCGTGAGGGGAAAGTCTTGTGCGCGTCCCGAGTAAGCTGGAGGTCGGACCACGCATTGTTACTTAATAAATTCATGTACAAGTTATGTTTTGTCAAACCAACTAAACCAAGATAACATAAATGTTGTACAGTCCTACTTGAAACAGTTTCCAAATATAAAACAAAAGAATACCTATTTGAAATATTGATTATGAATATTGTATTGTCGGTGATATACGTAGAGCAGACTATAAAACCAGCAGAAATATCGACAAGATGTGTTTGTAAGAATTTAAATGAAGAATTCGTACAAATCGAATATGGTAATGGAGAAAAATGGAATTTCGTTCGGTATTGACATCAGGAGATTTAAAATCGGTCATTCGTAGTCAATAAAATTCTCTCTCTCTCTCTCTCTCTCTCTCTCTCTCGTGTGGGGAGGGAATTCGATTTATATTCGTCTGTAATGTAATTAAAACAGTGAATTTTTTAATAGTATTTTCTGACAGTTTCACAACTGCTCATGAAAATTCCAAGTATACACATGTTATCGAGTCTTTTGCTCTGTATTGATATGATCATTGTGAATAACAGAAGTTATCACGCACTTTAATCAGGTCCCTGTGACATTTTTAATACCATTTCTCTTTCCTAATTAGTTTCCAGTCGAGCGTCATCTCGAGTCCTTGAGGCATTTCCACCAAAGTGGCAGATTTTGTGACGCGAGTGAAGTCGGATTTCGCTTGATTTCGAAGTGAATCTGTCTGTGCCTTTCAGCAGCGCTCACCTCCCTGCTAAGTTCATAAGAATGTGAGCTACTGATGTAAATGGGTCTTCTGAATGTTAGCTGCTGATGTAAATGAGTTTTAAGAATGTCAGCTACTGATGTAAATGAGTCTTAAGAACGTCAGCTACTGATGTGAATGAGTCTTAAGAATGTCAGCTGCTGATGTAAATGAGTCTTGAGAATGTCAGCTACTGATGCAAATGAGTCTTAAGAATGTCAGCTACTGATGTAATTGAGTCTTGAGAGAATAGGTCAGCTACTGATTGTAAAATGAGTCCTTAAGAATGTCAGCTACTTGATGTAAAGTGAGTCTTGAGAATGTTCAGCTAAGGAGGTTAAACTGAGTCCCTTAAGAAATCTGTCAGTCTACTGATTGTAGATGCGTCTTGAGAATGTCAGCTACTGATGTAAATGAGTCTGGAGAAAGTCAGCTACTGATGTAAATGTGTCTTGAGAATGTCAGCTACTGATGTAAATGAGTCTTAAGCATCAGCTACTTAATCATGCTTGGGAAGTCACTACTGATGTAAATGAAGTCTTAAGAATGTCAGCGACTGAGGTAAATAGTCTTAAGAATGTAGCTAACGATGAGTCTTTAGAATGTCAGCTACTGATGTAAATGAGTCTTGAGAAGTCAGTACTGATGTAAATGATCTGAGAATGTCAGCTCTATGTTAAATGTGTCTTGAGAATGTCAGCTACTGATGGCAATGAGTCTTGATGTCAGCTACTGATGTAAAGATGTCTGCGAGAATGTCAGCTACTGATGTAAATGAGTCTTGAGAATGTCAGCTAAGATGCATGAGTCCTTGAGAATGTCAGCTACTGATGCAAATGAGTCTTAAGAATGTCAGCTACTGATGTAAATGAGTCTTGAGAATGTCAGCTACTGATGTAAATGTGTCTTGAGAATGTCAGCTATTGATGCAAATGAGTCTTGAGAATGTCAGCTACTGATGCAAATGAGTCTTAAGAATTCAGCTATTGAGAAATGAGTCTTAAGAATGTCGTTCTGATGTAATTGAGTCTTAAAGTCACTGATGTAAATGAGTTTCTGGAAGAATGTCAGACTGCAACATGAGTTAAGATGTCAGCTACTGATGAAAATGAGTCTTAAGAAAGTAGCTACTGATGAAATGATCCCTTGAAATGTCAGCTCTTGATGTAAAGAGTCTTGAGCTGTACTGATGCAAATAGTCTTAGAATGTCAGCTATAGGTAAATAGTTTCTTAAGATATCAGAATATGATGTAAATGATCTTCAGAATGTTAGCTACTGAGGTAAATTGTTCTTAAGAATGTTAGGTACTGAGGTAAATGGTCTTTAGAATGTCAGTGAGGTTAATTGGTCTTCAGAATGTTAGCCACTGACGTAAATAGGTCTTTAGAATATCAGTGAGGTAGATTGGTCTTAAAGGAATGTCAGCTACTAAGGTTACATTGGTCTTCAGACTGTTAGCCACTGACGCGTAAATGAGGTCTTAGAATATCAGTGAGGTAGATTGGTCTTAAGAATGTCAGCTACTAAGGTAAATTGGTCTTCAGAGAATGTTAGTGAGGTAGATTGGTCTTAAGCATGTGAACTACTGAGGTAAATTGATCTTAAGAATGTCAGCTACTGATGTAAATTGGTCTTCAGAATGTTAGCTACTGAGGTAAATTGGCCACTAAGGTAAACTGGCGCCACCCCTTTCAGTGATATACACACACATACATACATACATACATACATACATACATACATACATACATACATACATATATATATATATATATATATATATACATATATATAATTGTGTGTGTGTGTATGTATGATAAAATCACTAATGTACATATTCATGTTGCAACATTGCATGGGAGGACAACAGCAACAGCTCCACGAAAGGTCTGGAAGTGAGGAAGGATTGTTAGGATGAAGAATGCCCGTGATGCCAATTCCCCTTGAGGGCATTCGAATTGAGATGAATAATTCATGTTGATAATTTAGTTTACTTGAATGAAGAAGACTTTAATGGGCGAGAAATGAGGAAATATGGCAAAGAGGAAAGAAGTTGGTATGAGTGGAGTGATGGATGAGTATTTTACTATGTACTCTGGTCAGGTGGGAATACTGGAAGTGGATATATTGGTAAAAGTGCTTTATAATTCTGAGTGTTTGAAAGGCAAAAGAGTACGAAGTAGAAGTTTCTGGTAGATGTAGTAGATAAGCTGTCTGAATGGAATGGACTTCATTTCTGTGGAGCTCAAGAGTATATATGCTAGGTAGAGGTAGGTACCAAATTCTAGTTAAATATTTTGCAGAGGTTTCTGCTTTATATAACAAGTCATGAATATTGCAGAGACTGTTATGCTGCCTTAATCTTGTACCATCGATATAATTAATAAAATCTAATATTGGCCAATATTTATAATACGAGCTTGATGGCACTCGCTACGATGCGCTGGAATCCGGCGCTGCCCGTCATGTCTCCCCTACCCACCTGAACCCCTACCTACTCTGCACCCACCAGGGGTGGACGAACAAGAACGATCCATTCGGATTATATTATTATAGATAGATCAAACTTCAACGACAGTTCAGGCAAGTATATCTGGTTGACAGGAATTGTCGAAAAAAGTGATGAAATTTCGCTCGACCCGGAGGTATTGACAAATACGGAATATATAATTCAGCAGGCACTGAATTTTGCCTCATAACCTCATTTTTCTTCCGTGTGAATTGATCCAAGGCGCGCCCAAAATTTCTTTCTTGTCATTTTGTCTCCTACATCCTCTTTAAATCACATCATAATTTTTACAGGAACTGTTTTCATTTCCGATTTGTAAAAACTTTTAAAATAATTGCCTATGATTAAAATTTTTTTAACTTTTTCCATTTATTTTCTTACCGTATTATGATAAATCTCTGCCTGTTTTTATGTCCTTTTTTGAGTGAATAACATAAGCGTACTTCTATTGCATAGTTCCAATCTTTATGATTTTTTTCAGAGATAGACTTTTGACAAAACTTTTTATCAGTGGTTTATCCGAATATTCCATTATTATATGCAAATTTACCCGTGACCTTCATCATGGTGTCTATGATATATATATACTACTGCCGACTGTATTGAGTTCATAAACCTCTGTGTACACCGCTTCGTAAAATTGTTCTGACATTTCATAAATCTTAAGATGACCAATCACAAAACACATTGTGCTAGAGAAGCTTTACTCAATTTATTAATAACTTGCTAATGCACCCGACTCCATAGGTTGTCACATAACTTGAGTATTCTGAGATGGACAGCAATGATCTGTAACATAAAAATTACGAGGATTTCTTAAGTTTAGTCATTATATAGTATTATGACTGGCATTTAATGATGAAAGGTTCCTAAAAAGTAGGAAATATCCTTGCAGTAACTAATTTTTCAGACATGATAATGTTATTGCAGTATTAACCATGGTCTTCCAGGGATCCTTAATGATTGCTACATTTCCTGATTGATGGTTTTCCTCGTTTTTGAGAACTAACACAAACAAACACACGTATGTCTGTATATACGTATGGGTGTGTGTAGTTTTAAATAAAGAGGAAAACACACATACATGCACATATATATGTGTGCGTGTTTGTATGTGTGTGTTTTCCTCTTCATTTAGAACTACACACACATTTATATATATATATATATTTATATATATATATATATATATATATATATATATATATATATGCTATAAATAACATAACATACACACACACACATACATACATGCATATTCGTGTGTTTGTATGTGTAGTTCTCAAAAAAGAGGAAAAGCATCAATCATGAAATTTAGTGAACTGTAAGGATCCCTGGAAGACCATAGTTAATACTACACTAACATTACCATTTCTGAAGAATTAGTTACTGCAAGGATATTAACAACTTTCTAGGAACCTTTCATCATCAAATGCCAATGATATAATGACCAAAAGGAAGAAATCCTCGTTGCCGTCCCTCTTAGAATGCTCAAGTTATGTGACAGCCTATGGAGTCGGGTGCATTGGTAAGAATCATTAATAAATTGAGTGTGGCATCTCTGCCACTATGTATTTAGTGGTTGGTCATTTTAAGGAAAGGAGCTATGAACATCAACGAGAAGGTTGATGCAATATATTCCTATATGGCATGGAGGTAACACATTGTACGCTATCATGTTTTTAGTTCGGCATATCAAAGGAATGATTTTCCCCTCAAATTCGGTACTATGAATTGACATTCCCTCTCTGTGAAACGCATGAGTACCGAGCGATATCTGAACTCATATCCTATAATTAATCAGTCAAATGGAAAGGCAATTTAAAACAATTTTCAATTAGATGTATAATCGTGTCGGTACGGTTTTCAAAGAAAACTTTAGATTGCGTTTGATCTATGCTTCGTCTACGCGTTATGTAACTGAAATTGATTACTGTAATTATAAAAACTGAAATGGGGATTTTAATGCGTTATTAGCTGAACTGGATTACTGCAATTATAAACATTGAAATGGAGATTATAATGCGTTATATAATTGAACTGGATTACTGTAATTATAAACATTTAAATGGAGATTGTAATGCGTTATATAACTGAACTGGATTACTGTAATTATAAACATTGAAATGGAGATTGTAATGCGTTATATAACGGAACTGGATCACTGTAATTATAAACAGTGAAACGAGGATTGAAATGGAGACGCCAGGAAGTAATCTGGTAAAACAATTGTGCTTCCAGTTTAACTCGTTAGTCTATCCGTAGAAATTTGCTGGAAACGAAAGACGGACATTTTCCTGGAAGTCAACTTCGTTGCAGCTGATGTGGATTCAACTGGGCGGCAGCAGACATGTGGTACACACACGCACACACACACACGCAATTTCATTTCTTTCTCAAAATGTTGATATAAAGACTTCTTTATCATTTCGTTAAATTTTTCAGTTTTTTAACTGTTCACTGTCTGCTGGCAAGAATGAATGATGATTTTGGATGGGATTGTAAAAAGATAGAAAAAGGAAAGAAACGCTCTCTCTCTCTCTCTCTCTCTCTCTCTCTCTCTCTCTCTCTCTCTCTCTCTCTCTCTCCCTAAACTTTATTTAGTGGAATATGCAGGGAACAATAAAATTTGCGAAAAAAAAAAAAATACTGCTTTCATGAAGTAAACACAAGAGGCATCAGTTTTGAAAGAAAAGGGACCATGAATACAAGTGTAAACTGTCCTGTCATCAATAAAAATAACATATTCATACAAAAAAAAAAAAAAAAAAGAAATACAAAAAAAAAAAAAAAAAAAAAAAAAAAAAAAAAAAAAAAAAAAAAAAAAACACCACCCAGCGTCCAAAACTGCACCTACAAAACTAGACAAATTGCACTGAAAAGCAAATGTTCTGACTTTGTAGAGTGAATGTTCAATGTATGAAGGGACTAAAGAGGTGCCAGAGGGACAGGTGAAAGAGTAAATCTCGAAATCATTGAGAAATGAAGATTGAGGGTGAACATGAATCATTGAAATTGTTTAGGGAAAAAATATTAGAGGTGAATAAAATACAATAATGCAGTTATGATATATTCACAATATATTCACCCTAGATATCGGAGATGAATAGTTTAGAATTCCATAGTTGTTTTGGAGACTATAATTCATATACTGACTAGACTGGTTCAGTCATGTCCCTTTAAGTGATTGTTTGCAAGAGGTGCGAAATGATTGATTTTCATCTTTCCTGGTTTTTTTACAAGGTCACAATTGGAATTTGAGACAGTATAGTAATTACAACTACAGAACAATTATCATTGCATAACGTATCTTTTAACATTCAAGTAAGGTTTTTAAACGAAATATGAGTCGGGTGACTGGGTGAATGTATTTAATTATGGAAGAGGGTTATATGGATAAAGTTTCTTTTAAGAAACTTGATGGTTGGGTTCTAAACTTCTCAGAAATTCAATTTACTTTTAAATATGGTGGGCTTCTGACAAAATCGACCACCGCACATTATGGAAACGGATGAAAGTGGAGTCGGAGTATATAAGAGCAGACGTATTGAATGAGGATATATATATGCAATTATATATATATATATATATATATATATATATATATATATATATATATATCTATATATGTATATATATATATCCTTATTTATATATATACATATATATAAATAATTTATATGTATATATATAATTTATATATGTATACATATATATAAATTATAGAACGCGTGGAACATGAAGCTCGTCTGGGAGTCTGCTGACGATGTGTATCTATGGGAACTCATTTTGAATTACATATAAAACAGAAATAAAACAGCGATGAGACATTGTCTGCAGTTTTTGGGAATGTAAAGTTAGAAGAAGGGCAGGCTTAATAAAGATTACAGAGGTGATAAGAGAGTCACGATGGAGATGGTATGGGCATGTGTTGATGGATGGATGACGAGGGAGTGAAGAGGGTTTGGGAAGAACCTGTTAGAGGAAGAAGATCGAGAGGGAGACAGGGAATGAGATGGCGAGATAAGGTGAAGGAAGATATGGAGAGAGGAGGTTTGGTGGAGGATGATGCCTTTGATAGAAGGCAGTGGAGAAGGCGCATCAGGCAATCGACACCTTAATGTAAGGATAACGGTGGGGAAAAAAGAGTAAAAGGATGAGACTCATCGAGATGTGAAGAGTTTTTGAAAAGATGACTAAACAGAGAAAAATGGTGAAAATGTGCCGAAGTTGTTTGCTTCTACGGTGAGACATAAAAGATGAAATGATCAGAACGGTATTAATTCAGATGTCACTGGAAGGAAGGTAAGACAAATACATAGTAGAAGCTACCTACTATATAGGGGTCGGAAAGCTGATCATTAAGCTCCATTGCATTTAAATAAAAGGCTTGGAAGGTCCGGCAAATCCTCTTGTTCAGTGGCCTTACCTTTTGGATCAGCATTAGTACCTGAGGTCTACGTCCATTTTGGGAGAAATGGCATTAGACCAAGGAAAATCCCTTTACACCTTTGATACACTGTTCTAAGTTGTAAAGCCGCCCATGTCAGTCATAACTCGGAAGATATCACCAAAATAGTTCAGGAGCAGTGGTGATTTCATTGCATTTGTATCTATGAAATAAACTAGTGAGAATACAGAACCTAAAAGAAATAACTGTAGGGTTGCATGAGGAGTTGAGAACGACTATTTTGCTTCCTTTTTCTTTAATCATAACATTGAAGTCTTTTCTCTTACTTCCCCAGATGACCAAATACAGTTACTACTGTGGGTGGATTCGTATGCTTCTACAGCTGTCTTGCCTAGCAATGGTGGTGTCGTCTCCCAGCAATACCAGCCAACCTACTGAATCCGGTAAGAGCGTGCACGTGTCGTTTTAATTACAGTGTGTCATCACTATTTTCAGTGCGTCTTTCACTCAGCCTAGTTAAACTGGTCAATTGTTAAGTAGGTTATATCTGCATGCCCTGATGCCCCCAGCAAATAATCCCTTGAACATCCGTTAACAAGGCATGGGGCTATCAGCCTCGTACCAATTGACTTGCTCCAAAATTGCATCTAGTGGATTTCACTGTTTATGACCTTTACATACAGAAGCAAGCATACAGGACTGAGGTTATGAAACAGTTAGAAGAGACATTTGAAAGTAAATGGAAGAAACTGATTGTGACATACATGCAGCTTTTGACAGAAATCGCAGGGAGGCAATGTGGAGGGTGTTGAGAATCTCAATAAATTAAAGATAATTTACCGAAAAAAATTAAGAACCTCAACGATGAAAATTAAGCGTATGATGGAATATGTAGGCATGAGAGCCATTGTTGTGGCATCACCATAGGTTTGAGACAAGACAGTGGTGTGTAATGGTCCCATGGCTGTCGAATATCTTTGTGGATGGAGTAGTTCATAAATTCGAAGAAAGGAGATTAATGTCTGAGCGATACTAAAATGAGACCTCAGTGGAGTGTGAAATGATTGATGATATGGTGATACAGATCTGATTGGGAAAAGGAAGCTCAACTGCAGAAACTAGTAAGCGTTTGAGTGCATGCATGATGAGTGAATTGAGATTAAATGTTATCAAGAGTAAGGTGATGAGGTTAAAAGGAAATAAGGAAGATAGAGCAATAAATATTATCAAGGATGGTGTAAGAATGGAGGCAGCTGATTCGTAATTAGTTTTGGGAGTAAATATAACTTAATGCAGGGATTAGGTAACAGGTTGGCCACAGAAGAGGTGAAGTAAGAAAGGTTGTGTAGTGTTTATGAAAGACTGGAAGAGACTTGAATTATTTTTTAAAGTTACATAGGTAATGTTTATAAGGATTATTGAGCCAATTTTCTTTTACGGAAAAGTCGAGTGGATGTTGAATGTGACAATCAGATAAAGGTATTCTGTATTATGATCAGTTACTGCTGCAGTGTCGGGTCTGCGGTGGGAGGTTGAAACCAACATTCATTGGAAGCTTGAAATTTGAAGCCAATAGCCCCTGTGTGCTTGTTCCATGTGAATAGTTCCATCTACCGAAATAATGGTAAAGCATATGAATGTATTCAAATCCATTCATATTATGAATGGATTTGAAAGCTTTCATATGCATGTGAAATCATGTACTTGCATAAATAGTTGCCATCACCATGGAGTGCGGTACATAAGTGAAATAATCCGTGAAGCTAAAATGGGAGATAAAAAAGTATAGTTAGTGATATATATATATATATATATATATATATATATATATATATATATATATATATATATATATACACATTCATTAATATGATTTTTTTCACTTCACCTTGCTTCTGCTTTCAGATTATACTCTTATTATTGCATTTACATTGCTCCACTAGCATTCATTCTTAATAAGAAACTGCAGTGCCCGTGAGATTTCTTAAGTATGAGAAATGATAAAGTCAGCTATTTTGTCAAAGTCTGAGACCATTAGTCCTGACCGGCAACTACGGCGAAGTTATCCATCAAAGTCAAATATTGACGAATGACTTCGGGGAAATTCTCGACAGATCGAATTACAAACACGGGAAAATGTATGAAGCAAGGAGCAACGTAACAGGAGAGCAAACTGTTTGTTTATTGAGTGATTGTATTGAGGTACTTACCTATTTTTTGGCGAAATATTGTGCCATATTCATGTCTTGAGATGACAGACTTCCATAAACGTGAGTCCTGTCAGTTTGGCTGTTAACAGATAAGTTAGAAATATGATATTTCATTCCCTGAAGGTACAAGAGAGAGAGAGAGAGAGAGAGAAGAGAGAGAGAGAGAGAGAGAGAGACGAGAGAGAGAGAGAGAGAGAGTTTTAGTATCGGTTGTCATTCAGAAGTTTTCCTGGGCAACGTCGGGTTGGTCAGCTAGTGTGTGTGTGTGTGTGTGTATATATATATATATATATATATATATTGTATATATATATATAATATATATATATATATAATATATATAGATATTATATATATATATATATATATATAAAGTAAGAGAAATATCTGAATCCGGTGGCTCTTAATGTACGATTATGAAAGTGAAGGCTTTCAGGAAGTAAAACGAATACTGAATGGAAGATTAGGAAGTTGGGTGGTGACAAGTTCCTGAACAGAAGTTACAACAAAGTGTAGCTCTCAAGCGAAGGAGCTTGGATTCATACATATAAGTGGGTCTGTGATTCCAGTATGTGTAAAAGCTTTCATGGCTTTTTCTAATTCAAAACACTGAAATTGACATGGTTCCTCTGAATATCAGTAACGGCATCTTTCTGCTGAACGTTAATCCACTCATGGTTCCAGGAAACCCAGATTCCACACAATTCTCAAAGTTTCAGGACAAGTGGATTCTTTGAATATTTCCTTACAGAACTATATTTGATGGTTTTTGGGACATTTTTCCCCCATTATTGGAATGCTGAGGCATTTATTACTGATGATACTATCAAAGGTCTTCAGCGTTCTTGGATGATTATGATGTTACTTAAGCTATTATACAGAAATAAGATTATTTTGCTGAAAGGGAGAGGTTACGTTTTATGAAGAATCATAGCATTCACTAGAGGTCTTAGGAAGCTTTGGAATGCTACATTTAATAATCAAACTCTGGAAAAGGGGAAAACAATCAAAGTGAAAGTTGATATTCAAGTTTCCTATTATTTAGTAAATGAACTAGAAATCAATATAACTGGTGATCAGATGAATAAAAAGAAAAAGGTATTCACAAACTCTTTTTAGACCATTCTTACTTGGCATCTCATGGAAAAGGTCAAGTCCAAAAGGGATATAAAACATCTTTAAATTATAAACGACAAATATGAAGGAAATATGAGGCAAGACAAAAGCATGAATCGTCTGTTCTTGGAAGTGCCATGGCACGTGTGGTATCGAAAACCGTCCCAAATTAGCACAATTTAATGATGAAATATTGTTGACTGGAGAGACTCGAATGAAAACAATCATTTAGACAGAGCTGTTTGATCATTAAAAACAAAGAATACGTTAGAAGACGGCGGGGTTATATTGTGGGAAGCCGTGAGGACCAGCAGAATCTTTGTTTGACCTGTAATGAAAATACAAACAGAGAAGCGATGGAGTGGTAATAACAATAAAAACGAGCTCATATTTAGTGGAGCAGAAAATAGCGCCAAGGGACGCGAAAGCAGGAAGCGTGAAAAGCGTCTGCACAGAAGCCAAGTGTGAAGATGCAACGGAACAAAAGTTGCCGAATGAAATGAGCCCGAAGCCGCCAGAAACGCTCCGTTCAGTCAGTCATCTGGAAGCAAATGGGAAACTAGAAGACTAAAGGAAATGAGATGTCATGGAATTCAAATTGAGTTTGGTACTCGGGGACCTCGCGTTTGTGGACTTATAGAATGCTGTTTGTAACTATTAGAGCCATTCGGTTATTCTTCCTTCCGTACCCGAGAAAATAAATCCACGCGCGAGTATAAGTTTAAATTAAATATTTTGAAAGGACTGGTCATTCTCATGTTTACTGTGCTTTTTCGTTTCAACAATGTTCGTCGCTGTACACGATGCCATGAAATTTGTTACAACATTTATATCAATCGAATGCTTACCTGCAGTTCATGGACAGCACCAGATGTAAAAATAAGTAAACCAAACATCGAGTCGTGTTTCATAATGAGGAAGGTCTGTTTTCGAACTAGACAGCCATTCTATTTTATTAATAAATTTGTATTACTCAAACAGACGCGCACAGAAATAAATGATAATCGGATGACTGTGTTGTAATGAGCAAGAGCATTCAATTAGCGATTGATGATCAAGAAATAAATATAACATAATGACATGACGTTTCTATGATGAAGGAACGTAGAAAATAATTCTTAAAACACAAATCTCTTGTGTCCAAGACGATTATTGTATAGCTTTAGTGTTTTTTCTCCTATTACCTAAAAATTTTGTAATTCAGTGAGGAAACTTTCCGGTTTCCAACCTTCATTAAACGCCATGATTTTACTTGGTGGTCGATCGAGTATGACTTGGTTCCAGTGCTGAATCTAAATTTTTTAAAAATCCTATAACACTATTAAACAAACGAATAATTACCAAACGCCTTGGAAATGTGGTTTGCCTCCAGTTCTTTATTTTCATGAAACGGGAATTCTGTAAAGAATCAAAATACTAAACTAAAGAGAATATGAATGTGTGTGTTTGTGTGGAGGTAGTTGACAAAAGATATATTTATGATAGATGATGTACTTAAGATGTAAATGGGAATGGGATTTTTTATTTCGATTCTAAGTGCTTAACCTGAATTAGACATAAAACAAAAAGTCCGCAAGTTTGAATGCTGCTGAGGTAGCAGAACTTATTCGTTGAACAATTTTATGTATATATATCTATATATGATATATATGGTATATATATATACCTATATATCTATATATATATTTATATTTTATACATATCTATATATATAGTATGTATGATTATATATGACAATAATATATATAGATAAATATATATATATATATATATATAGAAAGGAAATTTTATCGCATCACCTTGATTCAATACAAGCATTAAGCTACAAATACCCCTTAATATCCAATTCGCTCTACTTCGAACTTGTTATCAACTAAAAAATTTCCTTTCTGTTAACATATATGAAAATAAATTATTTCCGAGGTAGAGCGAATTGAATACTAAGAGACATTTGTAGCTTAATGCTTACGGTTACCAAAAAGGCAAAATATTACGCACCATATTTTAACTGGACTGGTGTATATCCACTTCATAGGGAACCACAGTGTAACGTTCCAATGAAACATCACTGGGTAATGGCAAAATATCCGAATGATATATACATCTACTGGACTAGGAATATCTTACAGGCATAGTTAGTCGTAATTAGAACACTGTCGAAAAGTCAGAGTTATAGATAAAAGGAATCTATTTCCATTGCATTTAGATAAAGTTTCAAAAATAATTTTTTCGCGCTCTAATGTAAAGCTAATTCCCAGGTAATATCGGGTAACATTTTTTCCTCTTGCACACATCGCCCTGATTATGAATCGGCAAGTATTTTCGTTTTAGGGTTTGTTTGTAAATATGTATCGATTTTCACACTCGACTGGGTTAGATAAAAATCATTTTTAACTAGCGGGAATTATTGAAAAGCAGGTTTATTTTGCGCCAATAACATTTATAGCTTGATCCTGGTCCAGCATTTTTAATGAGGTATATTAAATGTTGAATAAATAAAACAATTTTGTTTAAACATACATAAAATTATCAGGACTTACTTTTAGAAGAGGCAGCGGGAAACTGAAAACAGAAACTAGAAAAACAATACCTCGGGTGTTTCCCTTTTTTACACGGTCACACACACAGCACTTACTGTTGGAAAGCTGCTTATTACATTTGCATCTAAACTATGCATTTTGTTGTTACAAGTGGATATATATATATATATATATATATATATATATATATATATATATATATATATATATATATATATATATATACAGTTGCATAAACATTTTACAAGCTGAAATTTTGGCAGTTCATTTCGATTCCAATTTATAAAAAGCTGAAATATATGAATGTATGTAAAATACATACATACCTACATACATACATTTCAGCTTTTTGTAAATTGGAATCAAAATGATTTGTCCAAAATTTCGTTTGTAAAATGTCGATGCAATGAAATTGTCATGTAGATAATGCAGTTTCATTGCAACACATCTTGAAAGCCAGCGAAATATTTTTTCACATATATTAATAAATTCCTTAGTGGGTCGGCATCCTTTCCCAAAATACTAACCCGACAAAATTCATGCTACATAACAAAATAGATTGCATACGGCATTGCGTGTGTCCAGGTAACATGTGTTAATTTAGGAGGATGTCCAACTGATCCTGTAGTAGATTCACATCAACCGTGCATTTGATGCCTAGGCCAGTCCCTTACGACACTCCCGATTGGCTGTTGATAAGCCAATCACGGGGCTGGAAACTCACTCTCTCGAGAGAGTTTACATGGGAAGGATCTGTCTTTCAAAAGCACCTCTCAGTAGGGGTGGAACATACATCCTGCCTATGTGAACTCTCGAGAGAGACTGAGAGTTTCCAGCCCTGAGATTGGCTTATCAATAGCCAATCAGGAGCGTCGTAAGGGACTGGCCTAGACATCAAATGCACGGTTGATGTGAATCTACTATAGTAAAGATGAATTGTGTAAAATGATTAATAATGTCAAATCAATACCCGATATAAAATTATGAAGAGCCTGAGGGCAGATTTGACGCAGTTTCTTTGAACTACCTGATAATAATACTAGGGATTGCTAATTATTCGGCGGGAGTTGGAACGATGGATTTCGAGATCAGGGGTGATTGGACAAGGTGATAAACAACAAACTTAAGGAAGGTGATACTACGAAAAGGAAAGAGAGTACCCTCATGCCACTGTTGCTTTCCATGTTTACCTTCTCGGATATCATCGCTAGTTTATGAACTGTTAAGATTGGTTCATTTAGGTTATGTTAGTACAAGCCTTGGGTTGAATTGTTGGGTTAAGTTGTAAACTTCGAAGTTACTCTTTCGACAAACTTCTGGTTGCTGTTTTGAATGTAATGAAAGGTGGTACGATGAGAGATGATGCCATTCGTGGAGTAAATAGAGAGTTCCTCATTGGACGAGTTGTTTGCGTACCCGCCTATCAACCTGGTAGTCCGAGTTCGCTCCCGGCTGCTGCCAGTGCGGAAACAAGAATTTATTTCTGGTGATTAGAATTTCATTTCTCGATATCATGTGGTTCGGATCCCACAATAAGCAGCAGATCCCGGTGCTAAGTAACTAATTGGTTCCTAGTCACATAAAATAAATCTAATCCTTTTGGCCTGCCATAGGAGAGCTGTTAAGCAGCTCCGTTGTCTGATTAAACTAAGATATACTTAAATTCGTGGAGTAAATGAAGTAATGGAAGTAGCCGAGTCTTTCCAAAAGGTTTGGAAGACAAGTGAGACGTTTACAGAAGTTGAAGTGTGTGTGTGTGTGTGTGTGTGTGCGTGTGAGAGAGAGAGAGAGAGAGAGAGAGTATTGTTGAGCCAACTTTCCGTCAAATGAGGCATGATTGTTGAATATCGATGAGTGGTAAAAGTAGAATCGGCTATAGTATATGATTTGCATAGCATAAGTGGAGTCTGAAGGGTTGAGTGTGATAGTGTTAAGACCTTCCTTTCCAGTACATTTTCCATTTCAAATAGCCGCCAATTTCTTCATGTTCCTATCCTCCGAATGACGACAGTTTAGCCAATCTATCGCTCTACCAATCACTTGCTTGTAACACTTTCATATAGCAATCACTTTTAGACTCCACTAATTTGAGAGAGAGAGAGAGAGAGAGAGAGAGAGAGAGAGAGAGAGAGAGAGAGAGAGAGAGAGAGAGAGAGAGAGAGAGAGAGAGAGAGAGAGAGAGCGTTTTAATCCATCAGGTCTCTTCGGGGAAATAATATTTTAAGCAGCATGTATACCTGACATATGTGTACATTTGCTTAAATGATTTGCGTAAAATAAAAGCAAGTTAATGATGGTTAATGGTTTTTGCAGCTATTACAAGATAATATAAAATACACTATTATCTAGAACAGTTCGTCAAACAAAGGATAACAATCTAATAATGCTGAATAGGCGAGTATGTGAATGCATTAATTAGTATACTACATAATTTTCACTGATTTTTCGTTATATACAGAAAGAGCAGGTCTTTCCTGAATAAACTTGTACCAAATTTAGAGTATTACTGGATAGAAACCTGCTTTGAAGTGGTTATTAATGGAATTAATTTCCTGATCCGTAGTAATACAATACTTATCCTGTGATATCCGTTTTTCAACTGTTTTTGTCGATTGTGCACTATGAAATTTATTACACCCACAAGGAATCTTGCACACTGTACTGTTGTATACGGGGCGGTATCCTATTAGATTTCTTCCTATGATTTTCGGATATGAAAATACAGTAGCTAAATTTTGCACTTCAAGTTGATGGATGACTCGATCACTGGCTGTCGTGCATAGTGAACAGTATATTTCTATGTAATAAAGTTCAGGTTAGCACCGGCTTGGTAAAGTTATTTTCTGGCAAGCGACAAACATCGTTCATCTATATCGTGTAAAGTAAAATTCTGCTGAAGACCTAATCCATATGTATAATCTATCTATCTCTTCATCAAACAATTCATGGCTCACTGGATGAAGAGCTCTTATGAACATAGATCTTATTCCTGACTATTTTACTTCCTTATTTTGATAAGACTTTGCATTGACAATGCGATTATTATTGCTACCTTTTCGATGTTCTTTAAATTTTTAACTTTAGAATATTGTCACTTGTAATTGCTTTGACATCCATGAAAGTATGGTCTTATATTCTTCCCTCTCAAGTGTAAATTGAATCGAATTTACCAGTCCATTCCAGATTGCCGATTTATTATCCAAGCGTAGCTGAATGATCCTAACTAAATATGTCATCAACCTAACGGAACCATATTATGGGATGAAATGGAAGCATCTAACCCACTTTCATTAAAATCCTGTGAATGTCAGAAAGAACGGGTATTTATTGTTGATTTCCCAATTGCATAGCAGATTTCTCTGAAATATTTACTGCTAAAAACAAAGCAAATATATAATACACTTAGGCTAATTAACGTCATTTGTTTGTGCATCTTCAGTCGAGCAGCATGATGAATTCGAGTTTCTAACAATGTTGACCGAGGTGGGAGATAACTATCGGCAAAAAAAGTCTAATGGAATGGGTATAAAAAGGTTCCTTGGGGCATTAAACTTGGATGGGTTGCCAGCTTAATCTTCAGATATTTTCTCAAACCCAGAGTGGAAAGACAAAAAGAGGCAATTTATGATTATTGCCAATATCTGGATACGCCTGGATGTTGAAGGTTGAATAAGTTTGGATGCTGAAGTTTCAACATTGGGTTCTATGAGATAAAAAAAACAACAACAACTTTGGTGCTTATTTTCAACCATGATGGAAAAGATTCCTGCGAAACCTGCAGTAACAACAGTAGTAGGTGTTTAATTTCCAAAAACGTTGAAAAATACATAATAGGTGCACAACTACAGTACAAATATGATACGTAAAGTCTGGAAGTTTTACAAGAGTCATTTATTGAATATTACCTTAATGGGAGTTGTACTGAGAAACTGGAACTGACAGACATTCTAGATACATTTTCAGAATAGTAACTAGAGCAGCGGGATTATTTTTTAAGACTTAACATTATCGTCTTCCTTTGTAAAAGGGTGAACAGGTGAATTTTTGTGGAAAGCATTCAGAACACGTGCTGATGCTTTGCATACCCCTCTTTTATCCCTTCTTCGTATTCTTCTGTGTCAGTAATCTTAGCCCACTGATTGTATTTACTGTCAACTCGAGTCACTGCTCCTTCTATCTACCGGGTGTTTCGAAATTAGAGCTCCCCCTCCACAGAACAAATGAAAAGTTATAAAGGTTTCTGCTATAGCCTATCTCCAAGTAAATTATCTGAAGTTTCTATTTAGCTATTTTTCATTTTACATTTTTTGTATTTCCAGACTGAGTGACGGAGTTAGATACAGCCATGGCTAAAGACTCGGAGGAAATCAAATGGATTGACCGAATCCGGGCTATAACCTTCAGAGAGGCCAGGGATGCTGGCGCATCCTTCATTTCACGTATCTGGATAGCTAAATACATTAAAAGAGATGAATCCTTTGCTAAAAGAAACTGGAACAAAAATCCACAGGACTGTCATCGCGAAAAGAGTGAGAATCTTTGAAGACCTGAAGTCCTTTCTCAGGAGTCAAAAGACATCATAGCTGAAATCATACCCCTCAAGAATGCAGGCTGTGGTACAGGCAAATGGAGGCCACACAAATTATTAAATACTCGGAGAGAAACTTGAATAAATACCTGCTCTGAATTACATTTGTTTTTGTCCATATCAATTATAGTTTATGCTGTAGATGGGGATATGGGGGGCCTCTAATTTCGAAACACCCTATACGTATTATGTTTCAGCCGAAACCTTTTCCTTATTTTGTGGGAGTAGCGATAATTTCTTTACCTCCGAATCAACTTCATCCTGGTAGGAGGTGGGATGCTGTGTTTTAATTCTCTCTCTCTCTCTCTCTCTCTCTCTCTCTCTCTCTCTCTCTCTCTCTCTCTCTCTCTCTCTCTCTCTCTCTCTGGGGGTGGCCTTTTTGGGATATCGCTGAATATATTCATCCAAGAGATGGACTTCAGTAACTGGGCAGAGGAGGGACACCGCACACCACTCCCTTCTGATAAGACAGTGCCCATTCAAAAGTCTCGGTACATAGTATCCTCATTAGGCCAAGGTCAGTTACCTGAGGAAGCCGATGAAGGCTATTACTGGTGAAGGAATTCACAGTGTTGTAAATGTAAATATATATATTGGAAATATATATACAAGTATCCATATTTCTAACATATATTCACATTTACACCGCTTTGGATTTCTTCGCCATTTTAGTGACTCGTGCTATTATGAGATTTTATATGGAGGCTATTATTGTTATAAAGCAGGTCTTCATCGGCCATGCAAACATTACACCCTCATATCCTTGCTGGCAAGAGACTTTGCATGAACTCTGGCGTCAAGTTATAATTAAATGGCGTGAATCTTTGTAGTCGACACTACTGTTGTTAACTGACTTCACGACGTCGATATTTTCTGCCGTAGCGCTTATCAGCGAACACGAGTTTTTTTTTTTTTTTTTTTTTATCATAAGATAGCAGGATGAGCTGTCAATGATGACTAGAGAGGAGTGTCTAGTCAATAGCTTTTCTTTACACGGACGTTATAGTTCAAACAGAGACAACAGAAATGCTTACCAAGACAGACAAATAGAGAAACCGAGAATTATATTTTGTCAGTGATTATTCATGACAGCGCAAGAGAGGAAATGAACAACTGTGCGTGTTTTAGTGAAATGCATCAAGTTGCATTTTGCAAGTATTTTCCATTTTCATTCGCGAACGCTCAATGACAGAAATTGCATTCGTCTACTTTTCACTTACGCTAAGCTGTATTAGACTGGACTCCAATATATTTTAATTCGGGAAAACACATTTTGATTTCAATGAGTCCTAACGTATTTTAATGACAGAACCTATATTTCACGTAGCTTTCAAAATATTCCCATTTCCCGCGATACCAAACTACCATTTCGGAAACAATACCGGTCAAATTAAAAAATGGTACAGTCGCGCCGTTTATTCTGAACTATATATCAGTCGCCCACCACCCAATTACTGCTTACATTATTGCACATCAGGTCGACTTTGTTTTTCTTTTTATTGACTGACCTTTCAGTTCATTTTCATGACTTTATGTCCTACCATAATTCCATGCTTCTTGCTTTGTAAAAGGAAATTTGAATTTTATTTACATTACATATTTTTTTATTTACATTACATATTTTTTGGACTTTCAAAGTAGCTAAATACCTCCTAAACTTTTAGAATGCTCTTGGTAGGATACCTGTTAAGATAAGCACCTGAGAGAGAGAGAGAGAGAGAGAGAGAGAGAGAGAGAGAGAGAGAGTTCTATTTATTTTTAGACAAGAGGTATACTTGGTGATGGTAAATAAAACTGCTCATTCATTACACTTGTTTGACTTGCAGTTTTCTGATGCATCAATCAGTCTTTGTATAATCCCGGTTAGCTTGACAGGGCCCATACAGCTCTGCAAGAGTATCGTTTAACATCACCCTTCTGAAATAGATATCTGAAGCTATTGTAACTCTGAGACGGAAGGGGAAGAGTTTCTAGACAATGCTGGAAATGGATGATAACGTATTCTATCCCTTCGTGTCTTGAAGACAAAGCAAAAGAACATCTGATCCCTCAGCCTTCTGCAGAGGACTGCTTGGAGACGACTCTCAGTAAATGGACAACCGTCAGTGTTTTTTTTTTATAAGAAATACGAATAAAAAACAGCCCTCATTCACCAGAGCTCGAGACCCCAGGCAGATTATTTTTTAGATAAATGATAGTTTCAGTCTGACATCTTCTAATTTTATATAATAGTACTGTGACATCTCACGTAAATTTAGTTCGACTTGTTCATTTCTACTGTGAACAGATAGGATAGGATAGGACACTTAAATTCCTTTAATATATCATAATCAGCTAAATCTGTCCCTGGTTTTGTACCTTCCTAATCCAGCTCCATATTCAGAAATAGCGGAGTAACTATTATGTTAGAAAAGGACCATAAAATGTCTTTGAATAAATAACCAGACATGTAGCATAGCATTGCCACCAGCCATGAACACTACAGACATTCGCGATAAACAGTCAGAGCATAAACGTGTATACATGTACGCAGCCATTCATAGAGATAACTGCTAATAGGCGGAAATGGCACATTTTACCACATTTCGTACAGTGTAACTTCGGTTGCAAATGATAGAAAAATCCTCAAATCCTCAGATAATTAAGTATATCTTAGTTTAACCAGACCACTGAGCTGATTAACAGCTCACTTAGGGGTGGCCCGAAGGATGAGATAATTTAACGTGGCTAGGAATTAATTGGTTACCTAGCAACGGGACCTACAGATTACTGTGGGATCCGAACTACATTATATCGAGAAATGAATTTCTAATCACTAGAAATAAATTCCTCTGATTCGTCGTTGGCAGACCGGGGAATGGAACTCCCGACTACCGCATCGGTAGGCAAGGATGTAACCCACTCGTCCAACGAGGAACTTCCTCAGATAATTGATTTACCACAATGAGAATGAATATTCAGTAACCTTTACTCCGGAGGTCTCTGTCAATTTCATAGATGTTTAAAGCTAATCATCATCATAGCGTTTATTAGAATCTAAAAGTTCTAACTCCTCTCTGGATATTTCTCGTCTTCCAGCATTTTGACATTTAGTATCCATCTGATATAAAGGACAAAAGCTTGCAGCAAGGACTCTTGGTCAGTCTCCTACCCACACATTCCTGAAACAAAGAAAGCAATACAAGTTAGCAGACTTCCCAGGAGAATTCTCTCTCTCTCTCTCTCTCTCTCTCTCTCTCGTCCCCTCTCTCTCTCTCTCTCTCTCTCTCTCTTCTGGTAAGCATTTTGCTTTTTTAGCATGACACTAGTAAATGGTCTTGGGTGATAAAAATTAGATGATACTACAACCAAGGATTTTATGTTTTATGAATAGGAAAGAAAAACCAGATAGAAAAAGGATAGTGGTTGCAATGGTGGTTGTAGTGATAGTGGTTGTGGCAGGGCTTGTGGTTGACTCCTCTGATAGTGCCAGCACAGTGCACCATTTAGGTCCTTGAAGATACAGTTTTATATCCTCACTTGTTGAAGATTCATCTTGTTATAGGAAAAAATAAAATTACACAAAAGTCCTTGTTTACATTTGACATAATTTCTCTGTCATCCCGCTCCTCCATTTTGTCAACCTGTGTCACTCATGAGATACTCATTGTTTAACTCAGCCGTGTTTTTATTTATTTTCATTTTAAATGAATTTCAAGATTTGTGCTAATGTAAATATGTCTGTTATGATGATCAGTAGGTAATCTGTGATGTGTGTGAATGTCTGTTATATGTCGTGTATGTCACACAGTATATATGTATCCTTACACACACACACACACACACACACATACGCACAGTGTGCTTGCCGTATGCTAAAACGCCGCATTGCAGACTGCAATATGTTGCAATTTCGCATGCATATTCGTCACGGGTGGCCCAGTAGACCGCATTTTATCGAATTTGAAGGAAAAGCAGCAATCTCATTTTTTCTTTAACACTAAAAAATCCTCGGAGCACTCTCACCAAGCATACATATACATAGTTTTAGCCTTCGCCTGCCATCTGTTATTACTAAGTCTGCCCCATTTTCGTGATTGTCTTCCTCTAACGTAACCTCGTCGAACTTCAAGAATTATTTTATGTCTCTGGCTTCAAATACGCAGAGTGCATCCAGGAGGAGAATCAAAAAGAAACTGTGGAGGATTATGATATAATTATGATGTCTCGGCAAGAGCCCCAGAGGAGGATGACTTCCTTTAACCCTCACTGAAAGGGCTTTTAAAGGAAGTCCAAGTTCATGCCATTTGTTTTATCAAATATTCAGTGCGATGCTTACTGAAATTGATATTACCATTTTTTGCCTGTCGATTGATGACAGAATGAGTTAAACCTTCCTGTATTGTTAAGTAGTCTTTATTTATACAAAATGACATATTCACACAGTCTTACAAACTTAAATACACGCCTCTCCTTCTCACTAGTAAAGCTTTTGGAAAACATTTCTTTTCCAACTGTCCAGTGTCATCCGTGATAAACACCTGTTCAAGTAAGTAGCTCTCCTTTTTTTCTCTCTCCTATTCTTGAAGGGAATCCTTCATTTCCTCTTAATAATTAGCCAACGGCCGAGCCACTCCCCCCCCCCCCCCCCCTCCACACACACACACACACACACACACACACACACACACAAAACCCAACCATTCATTCCTCACCTGAGATACGCTGGTTCTTGAGCTAGCTGCATCACCATCATGAGAGGAGGCATTGGGTTCACTGCAAAAGAATATAGTATTTCCCATATCAGAGTTGATTAAAATGTGGTTCCCCCATCCAGATGTGAACTACGTTTCCATTAATGTACTCTAGTAGATTCACATCAACCATGCATTTGATGTCAAGGCCAGTCCCTTACGACGCTCCTGATTGGCCATTGATAAGCCAGTCACAGGGCTGGAAACTCTCAGTCGCTCTCGAGAGTTCACATAGGCAGGATGTATGTTCCACCTCTTCTGAGGGATACTTTGAAAGAAGTATCTCTCAGGAGAGGTGGAATATACATCCTGCCTATGTGAACTCGAGAGAGAGACCGAGAGTTTCCAGCCCGGTGACTGGCTTATCAACAGCCAATCAGTAGCGTCGTAAGGGACGGGCCTGGACATCAAATGCCCTGTTGATGTGAACCTACTATAGTAGGATTTAGCTCTAAACGGGGTACTGAAGCGTCGATTCATTTGCATAAGTTGTGCTTAATATTAGTCTCTTAGTTTCTTCTGCATTTGACCAGTTTCAACCTACACCCTTTTTCTGACATTACAGCGTGGTCTCTTGTTTCCCAAATTGTGGACACTAGTGGTACTGGTTTTTAAAAAATGCCGTGGTATTGGGTGTATCCCGTAGTGTGGCGTACACATTAAACTGCGGATTATTGCAATAAGGTGGCTGGTTCCTTTCTGCACCAGATTTGACCCCCAGGTAAACAGTGGCAGCTAACCCTATTATCCAAAGCGAGATAGGTCGCCTGGTGGAGGCAGGGAGCAACAAACAGTTCACATAAACAGACTGGCAGTTTCTGGACAAAATGAGCAAGTAAATGATTGTTAGACGTTTTATGACCTAAGAGCATCAAGAATACTGAGGACAATCATATTTATAAGCCTTGCAAACAAGATCTTTTTATTCCATATTCTGGTAAATCTGTAAGCCAATTCATATAATTATATTTTCCAACTTTGTTTTTACCATTTCATTATTTTGACTATCAAAACATTGCCATAATAATTCACTGTGTATGTAAGGCGATTATATTATTCGCATAACAGTTTTAACTATGGATGATTTTGTTGATCCATGATATATATATTTATATATTCTATATATATATATATATATATATATATATATATATATATATATATATATATATATATATATGCAGATTTCTCTGGTTTATAATAATGCAATTTCAAGAATGATACAAGCA
Source organism: Macrobrachium nipponense (assembly GCF_015104395.2). NCBI lineage: Eukaryota > Metazoa > Arthropoda > Malacostraca > Decapoda > Palaemonidae > Macrobrachium > Macrobrachium nipponense. The sequence continues at coordinate 108,049,925 of NC_087202.1, read as the reverse complement.
AATTTTTATCTTATTTTGTATTTCTACTATGTTCTCAGTATTTTACCCCTATTACAATGTCGATTTGGTAATTGACAAATTACCTTAAAGCTTAGTTGTTTTGTGTCTATTTTTGCTGCATAGCCTACCATTAAAGTACATGTTTATCACACACACACACGCACACACACACACATACATATATATATATATATATTATATATAATACTATACATGTGATATAGATGTTATTGCTTTTATATACATAGTGTATATATATACAAAATTATAATTGTTTCAATGGGATTACTCCCCATAAGTATAAAGATATATATATATATATAATATATATATATATATATATTTGTATATATTTACACAATTATAATTATTTCAATGGGATCGCTCCCCTTAAGTATAAAAAAAGAGTAGGTTCACATCAACCGTGAATTTGATGTCTAGGCCAGTCCCTTACGACGCTCCTGATTGGTTGTTGATAAGCCCATCACAGGGCTGGAAACTCTCAGTCTCTCTCGAGAGTTCACATAGGCAGGATGTATGTTCCACCTCTCTTGGGGGATATTTTTGAAAGACGAATCTCTCAGGAGAGCTGGAACATAGATTCTACCCATGTGAACTCGAGAGAGAGACTGAGAGTTTTCAGCCCTGTGGTTGGCTTGTCAGCAGTTAATCAGGAGCGTCGTAAGGGACTGGCCTAGACATCAGATGCACGGTTGATGTGAATCTATTATTAGATGCGAGGACGTTGCAGCATCCTAGTATCTCGTTAATATGGAACTTGAGAAATTTTAAGCAGATAATCCAGCTAACTTAGCCTGAATGAAGTGAATCCTGCATTTTAACAACAATCAAAGTGTGTCAGTATCACTTGCAATTCTTATAAGTATCACTTGCAATTCTTATAATGAAAGTATTCTGGAGTTGTCACTGATATCTGCATCCGGGCATGTAGAGAAGTAAATGCCAGCACAATTGTAATTATTTTCTCGTAATTGGAGGACATTGTTAGAAATATCAGTTAATTCTGTAATATAAGATGATATATAAGGAAACAGTTTGCGTTCTACTTTTTTCGTGGTGGGGTGTGAAGGCCTATCAGTAACAATTGAACAATAATTTACAATTAGCGCCCCAGTGGCGTGATCGGTATGGTCTTCACCTGCCACCTCTGTGACCGCGAGTTCGATTTTCGGTCATTCCATTGAGGTATGAGAGATGTGTATTTCTGGTGATAGAAATTCACTCTCGACGTGGTTCGAAAGTCACGTAAAGCCGTTGGTCCCGTTGCTGAATAACCACTGGTTGCATGCAGCGTAAAAACACCATACAAACAAACAATAATTTACAATTAAGCAAGATTTATCGACAAGGTAGTGTTTAACATAAAAATAAATAACTAAGGGAAGAGTGGAGCTGACATGCCAGAGTAAAGTCTAGGGCAAAACTAAAAGGAGAACTGAAAAGTGAACAATATAAAGCGTTAAAAGCAACGAAAGAGTCAAGATATATATATATATATAAAAAAACAAAGTTGAACAGCTGAGGTCTGAGTATTTAAAAAAGGGGAACTGGTTGTTTTATGTACAACGTCTCTAAAATAAATAAGTCTTTAAGAGTTGTTGACCTGTCAAAAAAAATAGGTCCTTAGAGTTGTTGACCTGTCTAAAATAAATAGGTCTTATGAGTTGTTAACCTTTCTAAAATAAATAGGTCTTTTGAGTTGTTGACCTGTCCAATTATTGAGAAATCTTTGTATTCGATGCTAGCTTTACATTTAAAGAATGATTTCTAATATTCGATGCCCTTTATATAAATTTGATTTTTCGTAATCAAATTTATATAAAGGGCATTGAAATGTTCATTGGTTATTTTTAGTAAAGACTGCACGGAAGTTGTTATTGTTTATGTAAGGAAAAGATGCATAGAATTTTTCCTTATATATATATATATATATATATATATATATATATATATATATATATATATATATATATATATATATATATATGCACAAAACCGCACGTCATGATTTCATACTCCTACTTATATTCTTCTCTTCGACAGCTACACAAAAAGAAGAGGTGACAGATCCCGATCCCTTTTGGGAAATCCGCCATGTCTTGCCCGAGCTGGACCTCGAGAACAATACAGTCACTGAAGTTCGCATCAACGCCGGCGAGATCGCCCTCCTGCCCTGTCGATTTCCCCAGCTCTCTACTCTCCATCAGGTATGGCGACTAGCTTATTACCCGATATAGTCCTGAGAAGAAGTGGCGGAGCCTGTGCGGGCATATATATGGATAGAAATAAAATATATATATATATATATATATATATATATATATATATATATATATATATATATATATATATATATATATATATATATAACCTCCAGGGGATGTCCATGATACAACGATTAAAACATCAATTTATTCTAAGAAACGTTTCGCACATGAAATTCTCTGTGCATCATCAGTCTGTGAAAGATAGAGACACATTTATAAATAACAAACAATAAAAGTGTAAACAGGAATTCACATATATTAAAAATAGTCTTAAAAATTACATAAAAGAACAAGTAAAAATGAAAAAACAGGTTAAAAGGAGACTGCTTAAACACCAACCGTTCATTGTGAGGAGAGAAGATGGAATGAACTACGACAAGTTAAAAGTAACGACTTCAACTATGCCAGGTACAGAGTTGCTGAGGACGTGTTACTGTTAAGAGAGGGAACAAGCCTCTTGATATATAAAGACTCAAGGGTGGTTAAATGGTCAGGATGTTTGACATGGTCTATTATGGAAAACTATTCTTTTTGTATTTCAATTTTGCAATTAAAAGCATGATTTCTGATGTTGGAAAATTCAGGTTGCTTTATTCTCTGACCAGTGCGAAAGCTGAAGCCCAAGTGAGAGCAATATCTGACCCTTAACAGCCTTCGAGTTGATCCGACGTAAGAGCCCGGACATCCAGGGCATGTAAATTTATATATAACGTTGGATCGCATAAAAGGCTGAAGGCGATCTTTATAGTTAAAAAAGGAACCAATTGTGCAGGTATTGCTGGATATGAGTTTGACTTTAAGGCATGGTATCTCATGTTCAATGATTCGTTTAAGGCTGGATGTAAATTTCAAGTCAGAAGGCTGTTAAGGGTCAGATATTGCTCTCACTTGGGCTTCAGCTTTCGCACTGGTCAGAGAATAAAGCAACCTGAATTTTCCAACATCAGAAATCATGCTTTTAATTGCAAAATTGAAATACAAAAAGAATAGTTTTCCATAATAGACCATGTCAAACATCCTGACCATTTAACCACCCTTGAGTCTTTATATATCAAGAGGCTTGTTCCCTCTCTTAACAGTAACACGTCCTCAGCAACTCTGTACCTGGCATAGTTGAAGTCGTTACTTTTAACTTGTCGTAGTTCATTCCATCTTCTCTCCTCACAATGAACGGTTGGTGTTTAAGCAGTCTCTTTTTAACCTGTTTTTTCATTTTTACTTTGTTCTTTTATGTAATTTTAAGACTATTTTTAATATATGTGAAATCCTGTTTACACTTTTATTGTTTGTTACTTATAAATGTGTCTCTATCTTTCACAGACTGATGATGCACAGAGAATTTCATGTGCGAAACGTTTCTTAGAATAATTTGATGTTTTAATCGTTGTATCATGGACATCCCCTGGAGGTTTTATATGTGTATTCACTGACCTGCTATATATATATGTATATATACACGTATATATATATATACATACCGGACCATGATTTCTTTCATATTTCTTTAAAGTTGGATCTCCAGGCTTCGTAGTAACATGCATATCCAAAAAAGAGCAAAGAATTTGGGGTTTTAGTTTTATATGTATACATACGTATATATGTATATAGGTATATGTTGAAGGTGCTTGGTAGTATCCGATATGTCACGAAAAGGTGAAAGTTTATGTGACTAAAAAAAAAAAAATCTATTCCAGTCTTCTATCTGAAGTACCTTCGAACCTTTCCCATTACAAAGTATCAGTAGACTCGGTATCTGAAATCAGATTGGAGATTCGGTAAGCGAAAAAGGGCTGACGTTATTCCTGTGTACAGGTACAGCTGTAGAGCATGTGTCCAAGTCAGGAGCAGAGTGCAAACGAGAGTTAAATACAAAAATACCTTTAGTTACCAAATATGCCAATGGTCCCCATTCTTAAAATGACAACAAAGGACAACATATTGTCGGTAGCAACTATATAATATATATATATATATATATATATATATATATATATATATATATATATGTATATATATATATATATATATATATATATATATATATATATATAGTCATATCACATTACTGTGATTCATATACATACATCGAGCTACAAATGTCCTTTAATATCTAATTCACTCCACCTCGGAATTAATAAATTTTCATATATGCTTAACCGAAGGGAAAGGTTTTATTAGGCGATAATAGAATTGTCTGCGGCCGGACGCGAACCCAGGACACCATACAAATCCAGGACGTCAGTGAAGCTATTTACCCACTCCACCGGTGGGTGAAGACTATTTACCCACGCCACCGGTGGTAGAGTGGGTAAAATAGCTTCACTGACGTCCTGGATTTGTATGGTGTCCTGGGTTCGCGCCCGTGTGCCGACAATTCTATTATTGCCTAATAAAATTCCCCTTCGGTTAGCATATATGAAAATATATTAATTCCGAGGTAGAGTGAGTTAGATATTAAAGGACATTTGTTTCTCGATGTGTGTGTGTGTATATATATATATATATATATATATATATATATATATATATATATATATACATATATATATGCATATATATATATATATATATATATATATATATATATATACATGTGTGTGTGTGTGTGTGTGTGTGTAAATCAATTCTTCTGTTAAAACAGGATACGTCTAATGTATAAAAAGGCCCATTAAAACTGGTTTAAAGCTAAGGACTATATTTCGGTAGACTTACTTCCTCCCTTATGAAGTAGTGAATAAGGGTGGAAGTTATTCCAACGAAATATAGTCCTTAGCTTTAAACCAGTGTATTGATGGGCACTTTTAACTTGAGGGAGATATATATGTTTATTTGTTAATTTATTAATTAATTAATATATATATATGTGTATATATATATATATATATATATATATATATATATATATATATATATATATATATATATATATATATATATGTTTGTGAATGTGCGCATGTATGTGCACGTGCGTGTCTATACACACACACACACACACACACGAGAGAGAGAGAGAGAGTACATTTCGACTATTATATTTTCCGGGTTCTCCAGCCAGGCGGGCGGCCGTTTGAGATTGCATTATGATGGTCAGATTCCCAAGCTGAAGTTGCGCGGGTGACGGGGAGCCACGTGCTTTTCATAACGAAATTCGGCTCAAGAACTCCTGAAGACGGTGTTTAAGCATCTAATGCGAAGCTTTTCGAGAGTCAAGGGCTATAACGGAGTCCATTCAGCTCTTTGTTCTTTGCGTAAGTGGCTCGACTTTATGTTTATTCCGCCATCTTGGTTAAGTAGTTGTGCGTTGAGCATTTCGCTACCGTAGAGAAGGGAAGTAATGGTACTGGTATAAATTAATCAAGTGTTCATTAAAATGATACAAAAATCTCTTGCCTTCCTCTTTTTTCCAGGGTTCAATGGCGTCCTCGGAAATAGCCGGACTTTTTTGTATCGTCGAGAAAAAATCCCATTGATATTTTCTTTTGTAATTGTCTGTATTCGATGTTACGCTCGTTTTTCTTGTGATCTAAAACGTAGATCTAACACAAAAAATTCGTATTTGACGTAAGTAGCATGATATACTATAATGGCTGCAATGACTAAACAAAAAGTGAAACGTCAATGTATCGAATATAACAGTGATATTATTTAAAGGCAAAACTAACCATGAATATTCTGTGAAAGTAAATCCCTTTGGATCCCTCCGAAGCACAGGAAATATATAAATTGGAATGTACTACCTTTCATGTGAGCTGGAGCGATCGAGTCTCATTTCAAAACTCTCATCGGAGACTAATGTGTCGACGCTAAATAATTCATGACTGCAGCCAGTTTCATCGTTAACTGGATGCCATTTTCATTTCCGTTGTCTCCGGTATCTTAGAGGTTGCATTTTAATGATAACGATGATGTTGGAAATGACATCCCTGTTTGTATGTGTGTCGAAACTTGTGCACTATAGTAGATTCACATACCCGTGCATCTGATGTCTAGGCCAGTTCCTTACGACACTCCTGATTGGCTGTTGATAAGCCAGTCGCCGGCCTGGAAACTCTCAGTCTCTCGAGAGAGTTCACATAGGCAGGATGTATGTTCCACCTCTCCTAAGTGATACTTTTCAAAGACGTATCCTTCAGGAGAGGTGGAACATACATCCTGCCTTTGTAAACTCTCGAGAGAGACTGAGAGTTTCCAGCCCTGTGATTGGCTTATCAACAGCCAATCAGGAGAGTTGTAAGGGATTGGCCTAGGCATTAGATGCACGGGTGATGTAAATCTACAATAGTGAACATCACTCATGAGATGGACATTTAATCACAATAAAGTCTAAGAGGTCAAATAGAGCAGAACTCCTAATATTGACAACGCACTGAATCGTGACAGGATGTCATTGTCAAACGCAAAACTAGCTTTATTTTTTGTTCTACCTGTTCTTATGGGTATTAGTCCTATAAATATGACAGTTACTATCATCAGGAAGGAAAGCACCACCGCAGGCCAAATGACATTTACGAACCTAGAATTGTAAACACACCTGTCCAAAATTTCATGCTAACTTTGTTATAATTTCCATTCTAAGGTAGCATATGGTCGAGTGCCGTGCGTATTCTCATCCAAGTCTTAACATGGAAATGCTATTCCGCAGGAACGCTAAGGTCGATTTCTTTCAGAAGGCGTGGTGGGCAAATGAATAATGCTAAGTTCGGTTCTGTATTTTTACTTTAGGTTTTACACTTTTCACCCAAGATAGCTGTTACGGGGTGAAAGTTTTTGCTCAAGTCGAGTCGTTGCGAGAGTGCAGTACAATCTACGGGAGTTTTCCCCAATTTCGTAGGAGAACGGCACGAAATTTTCACCCAGAGATTCTCCCGTTCGTATTAACTTCCTGTTGCATCTTCTTCTTCTTCTGATTCAGAATAGAATATTACCTTGAACTAGAGAAGAAAACCCTTCCTCGACAACGGGTTGCAGCGTTAACGCCAATTTATTCAACCCTGAAATGAGACAAATCAATTTTTCTACAAATCGTACAAACGAATCGACACATTTCATGAGACTATTATCTTAAAAGGAGCTGTAAAAAAATGACCCAGCACTCGAGATAATTTACTTGTACCTGCCGAGAACGGGCCCTTTAGATTTAGAAGTGAAATTCCAATTTCGGTTTTTCTGATAAACTGATTATTGTACATACGAGTGATACCATCGAATATTAGCCCAGGTTATGGAAGCATTGCACCAGTGAAGAACAAACATGCGAAATGACGAAAGAGGGGAATATGGAAATGATAAAAACCAAACTCAGCTGACCTCGTGTGCGGATACAAAGGGAAGGAACTCTATTAAGTACGATCTGCTGGCAGGAACTGAGAAAGAATCCGAATTCATGGGGGGAGAACTGTTGCTCGGGGCGAGTGATACGAATGGCGCTGCTTGATGCTTTGACTAATGGCATACTTGTCCTAATTCGTCTTCATAAACGTTCGAACGCACCGACGGAAACTTCATCCATCATTATCCGAGCGAACAATGGCCTCAGCTCGATGGGTATCGAAACTGTGAAGAATCTTAGAATGTAGGTTATGTCTTGAGGCCTCTTTTTCCTATATTTCAGGGTCAGATTCATTCGACGACGTAGTTAACATTTTTTTTTAAAGTTGAAACTGCTCTTGCCGGCGGCCATGATAGGGAAATATGTAAGCTTTCCGTTAAAGCTGGCTGCTTGGACCTGTCTTGAGAGAGAGAGAGAGAGAGAGAGAGAGAGAGAGAGAGAGAGAGAGAGAGAGAGAGAGAGTGAGTGAGTTTGGAGCACTTTTAACACATAAACGACAACGTATTTTTTAATCATTGATATACATAAATGTGTATGCATATAGTATATGTTATACTATAACATATATGATATATATATCTATATATATATTATATATCATTATATATATATATATATTATATATATATATATATATTATAGTATGTATGAAATAACTAATCTAATGATTTTTTCTTTATTTTACATTGCGATTCATGGAAAGTGCAGAAGGTAAGAATTAATTGATTCTTATGTATAGGTTATTCTTAAACTTCCTGAATATTGAAAGTTAAAAGCGTCTAAAAGAAGGTTACTGTCATTTTTTATCATTTTGTAGTGCAAGTCTCATGATACCGGATGACTAGCATATGACCAGGATGTGTGCTAAGTGGGTTCTGTAGGTTTAAGATTACGCTAAGGAGTATTTATCTGAGGTATTTAGTTTTCAGAACATTCGAATGGCTCCATACAACCCATTGTTTTACTTTTTTGTTCGTTTTGTAATTCCTCTGACTTGGGAAGACAAAGAATTCCCGTATGTTAGAGGCAGTTAGTTTATCTTCAACACTGGTTAAGCTGTTATTAAGCGCTTGTGATGTCGTTTGCTCTGTAGCTTCTAAAGAACACCAAACCCCTTGATTACGGAACAGAAATATGTGGTAGTTTGTCATGTAAGATGAAAGGGCAACAAAAGGAAGGATGTAAGAGAGGAAAGAAAATAGAAATAAAAATAAGAATATAAAGCAAGAAGTAAAATTAGGAAATGAAGCACAGCGCCAGACCACAGGAACATTAGAAGTCAAGCAGTTCCCTAAAACTACTCATACCCAAAACGCGACTTGACATGGGCGCTGATAAAAACAGAGAAGAGTGTTTTAAAGAAAAAGAAGTAAACTTCATCTTCTGCATGGATTTCCTACGTTTATGCTCATCTGGGAAGGACATTGCTGTTCTTCATTAACAGGCCTGCTATCAGGATTCCTCCCTTTTTACAAATATGTCTGTGGCAACCGTCGAAAAAGGACCTTCCGGGAACACCAAAAACCTAAATTCTATGGACGATAATTAGTCACAATAAAAAGGAAACAGATTCGTCCAGAGGAGATGTGTAAATCTCTCAGCCAAAACTACATCGGGCACATTACAACGGCCCTTCTGAGACGTCTGCTGGCTCATAGAAATCAAATGAGCCATACGTCAACATTATATAGATGCCCACAAGAGAAAGCTTTTCTTACAAGAGTTAATCAAAGTGGTACGCGTCGCTACTGTTATTATTGTTATTACAGGTTTTATTGAAAATAATGGCTTTTTCAGCCTAGTTTATTTTGTATAGAAGTTTCCTTATTCTTATTACTGGCTTTTCTTCTGTACTCAAATTGGCTAATAAAACGCGAAATGGGGGATTTATCATGAATCCCCCATTTGGCGTTTTAATAGCCAATATGAATACAGAAGAAAAGTCAGTAACAAGAATAGAGAAACTTCTATACAAAATAAACTAGGCTGAAATAGCCATTATTTTCATTAAAACCTGTATTAATGAAGGTCTTCTTCCGACATATATTATTATTATTATTATTATTATTTCATTAGATGAACCCTATTCACGTGGAACAAGCACACAGGGGCCAGTGACTTGAAATTCAAGCTTCCAAAGAATGTTGGTTTCAACCTCCCACTGCAAACCCCCACACTGCAGCAGTAACTGATCATGATACAGAACCAGTGATTTTCCATTGCCCTGGTGGAGACGCGAATCCGCGACATCTGAGTGGCATTCCACGACACTCATCACTGTACCAGAGGAACCCTAAATATCCAACAAGAGTCGGATCATATATTTCCCTCCGCCAGGAGGAGGAATTCGCCAGAAAGCAACGACCAGACAGGAAGGACAGTGGGCGCCCCAAACACACTGCGTCCGTCAGGGGACGAGAGAACCCCCACCGAAGGCCGAGTAACATCCTTACTGAAATCCCGTAGGCCTTTTGCCCAACACGAACCTCGAGCCGTAATTAGTGTAAAGCATTTTCACATTTTTATATTTGTACAACGCCATTATTTGTATTATAAATATTTGTATTATAAGTATTTTTTGAGATACAGATTCAAAATTTTTATTTGTTTTGTGCTTTACTTTTCCCCTTGCAAACACACTTAGGATATTTGTGAATTACAAACACAAATGTTAGAAAATACTAAGAAAATTATATTGTATTTTAAATATTTATCTACTACATATTTACAATTTTACTTTTCTTGGCACGCGCACACTTTTTACCCAAAGCTTCGAGCCTAAGAGGTTAAGGTTTAATCTCTTGACTTATCAGTACTCAGCTCTGAAGGTCATCTACAAGCTGTCTCCACGCGGTGTTATAAATAGGCTGTAAGTCCAGACTGGAAGACTGGAATTCAGTCGTCGGTTGGAAATGCCACAGGGTGGTGGAACAGCTGTCGTGACGAAACCCTTGAATGGAAAAAGTACGTCCGTTTTTCACCAGAAACTGACTCAGGACAACCGGAAGAACTCCGCCGTTATGGCACTAAAACAATTGCTTTTAACAAAAATTGTTTAAGAGAAAAACGATACCCTAAAAGTACACATACACACGCACATATATGTGTGTGTTATATATATATATATATATATATATATATATATATATATATATATATATATATATATATATATATGTGTGTGTGTGTGTGTGTGTGTGTGTGTATGTATTTTAGGGCACAGTTTTTCTATTTAGCAAGTATATATATATATATATATATATATATATATATATATATATATATATATATATATATATATATATACACACATATATATATGTGTTATATGTATATATGTGTGTTTTGTATGTATTTTAGGGCACAGTTTTTCCATTTAGGCAAGTATATATATATATATATAATAAGATATATATATATTATATATATAGATATATATATATATATACACACACACACACACATACATATACACACACCAGTATATGTATGTGTATGTGTATATTTTAGGGCACAGTTTTTCTATTCAGCAAGTTTATATATATATATATATATATATATATATATATATATATATATATATATGTATATATGACTGTAAAAATGTGATATATAGTATATATATATATATATATATATACATATATATAATATATATGTGTGCGCGCGCGTGTGTCTATGTACATATTTTAGGGCACAGTTTTTCTCTTAAGCAAATTCTTTTTTTCAAATAGCTGGTTCAGTACACCAATAAAGTTTCTTGGAGTCTTCTCATCATCTGAGGTGCGTTTTCTTTTCATTCTCGTCCTTAGCATCTAGCGAATTTACCCTTCCCTCTGCATTTCGAAACAAAAAGGTTGTAATTCTATCTCGTACATCAGTAATCACATGAAAATGCCAGAGTTGCGAAGCTGCTGTCGTACGGAAAATAATAAATGGAAGAAGTTTGCGTACTCTAGTGTACAGGAAACTGACGGCTCCTAGGGCAAAGCCTTGTGGGTAGACTATCAGTAATTTGGACATGTATGGACTTTATTCCTTTTTCAACGCTGTCTTGGACATAATATTATACCCGTGTTGACATCTGGAAGTAATTTTTTATTAAAAGCCTCGCAAAAGAACTTTGAGATGAACATTTTGGTAATCTAAAGGAGCAGTGAAAGTATGGTGATTTGCACTGGATTTTCCACATTCTGCTCTTTACAGATTTCTCTGAAACAGGTATTGGAGTGTGTATTTCCAATCGCCTAGCAACATATGTAGAAAAAAAAAACCGTTAAAATGTACGGAAATGCTGAGATTAACCCATGCATCTTTTCTGAAGGCACCAGATGAAAGTACACCTGGATTTTCTCGATCCAACTCGTCTAGGTTTAGGTTGTTTAAACAAATATTTGTTCATCTCATTGCCTAATAAGCACCATGTTCTTTGGAAACTTGAATTTCAAGTCAACGGCCCCTGTGGTCTTGCTCCAGATGAAGAGGGTTCATCTTCTGAATAACAGTAATAATATGATGTCCCTTGAGCATGAAGCAGATCTGAGAAGTTACTTAACCTGAAAGGTATTAAGAAGAGGAATGCCAACCGAAACGGAATGCCAATTGAAACGGCTTACCACGAAAGACCCTGTAAAGTGCTCGAATGCTTTTGTCCTCTCTCCTGGTAACCACTTTACAATTAATAATGATGAAGGAATGGTAGATGCACTAAGTCTAAAATAGAGTTATTTCTCGTAATTTGCTTTTCAACTTACTGTTATTATACAGCTCTGATTATCCAAAAATTGGGTGTTCTGGTCGACTTTTAAGTTAAAAATACACCCACACGCTTATAGATCATGTTTGTTACTGTCCTTTGTCTGTAGAATTACTGCCTTTCTAAAGGCACTCCTCTTGTTAATTCCATTACATTTAACTACGGTGGATTGTTTAGATGAATATCCCCAGTGAATTATCCTTTATATAATATATATATATAATATATATATATATATATATATATATAATGTGTGTGTGTGTGTGCGTGTTATATGTATGTACATATATATATATATATATATATATATATATATATATATATATATATATATATATATATAAAGTAAATACAAGTTTATCGTACTATCGGTATGTTTGCTCTGTTCTGTTGCTTTAATATTGTAGATGTGCAGTGAGGACCTGGACCGTATGAAAGGCAGTTAATGAGATTTCGTTATGACTAGTGGTATATAGAAAATTGCAATATGTGTTTGTGTGTTACCCCATTTAACCAAGACTGATCCTGATTCACTGTCTACTGGCCAAGCCCGTGAAGGTATTGCAACTGCTACCGCAACCCAAAATGCTATGTTAGAGAGGAATATTTTATGAATAAGCACAAGCTTATTCGCGTAGGAGAAATTGTCGCAAAATCCTCCCTGGCGTGCATGCGCGCAATATTCGAGGGACAGAATCGGGCTAAATCGGCGATAACTCACCCGACAGGAGGAAGTTGCGTAAATATTAACGTCAGGCATTTTGCCACGGCTCTGGTAATCACATCAGTGTTTAGGAATTAGGTTAGGGGGCCATACATTTGGTAGCCGGCAGCCCGTGCTAATGCCTCTGCCATTTTCCTACCTTGTATCTACTGAGCTATAAAAAAATGGTTGCATGGAAATTCAAAAGAGGAGCGAAGCTTTGCGTTTATTGTTCGGTGGAAGTGTGGGAATCTATGTTAAAGGTTCAGCCATACTCAACTGTTGCTCTCTTTTTCGCTGTTGGCTTTAAATAGCACATTTACATATGGGTATGCTACATCATGACCGATTTTATACGTATTAGTACCATTGGAAGCATGAACATTTATGATACATGTTTAGGTAAATAAATGTGGTATAAACATTGATACTTTTATGCATGAAAATGATAATGATATGCTCTCTCTCTCTCTCTCTCTCTCTCTCACGCGCGCGCGCGCGCTATGCAGTTTGTTTAGTGGTGAGAGAAATGAAGCGATACAACGTTACTTAATGAAACAAATGAATGCAGAAAGTGGTGTATTTGTTCTTGACAAGAGGCGCTCGATGATTGAAAATAAAAATCACTACAAAATACGATGTACGCTAAATGTGCTCGGTAAAATGCCATCACATAAAAAGTTGCACAGTAGATTATGAATTCTATTTCAATTTTCAATACAGAGCGATAAAATTCCTGTTTCATGCGCGTGATTCATTCGCCATAAAACATCACAAAACCTCTTTTGATTTTACACGATAGATCGGTTCAATATCAAGATTAAGGTATAAAATGAATATAAATTATTGGTAAAAATCTTCGGTAAGATATAAGGACAACTTATTATATATCATAACAAGAAAACAGTAAGGTTAAAGCACTAGATAAAATACGTAACTGATTTGTGGTTTATTGTTCAGATAAAGTACCGTTTTGTTAATAGAGTCTAATAATATGTCAGTTAATTGCTGTAGTAATGCTTCTTAATCCTCAGTACGAGTGGGTACGGATTAATATAGCTCACCTTTAGATTTGGACGTGCTTTGTGTAAAACTCTCAACCCCCCAAAATGGCAGAGTTTGAAAAACATATTACTAAAAAAAGAAATCTGATAAACCTGAAATTCTCATATAAGCTAAAATCCCATCAAAGCAAAACATGCTGTGTATCAGTTCATCATTTATACAAAAAATAAAAAATACAGTGTATTGACATGTGTATACGTATACATGGAGGCTAAAGTGCCAGAACAATGTCAATGGTTCAAAAAACTAAATAAATCTCCAGCAACAATATAACTGTGGGGTGGTATGATGCCATGAAAAAGCTGATAGATGGGTAAGAAGAGAGAGAGAGAGAGGAGAGAGAGAGAGAGAGAGTAGAGAGATAGAGAGAGAGAGAGAGAGAGAGAGAGAGAGAGAGAGAGAGAGAGAGAGAATCAATAATGCCAACCATGTCTTTGATCCTTAGGCTGTTGCCTCTGCGTTGCACTAACGTAAACAGTAATTCGTATCTCATGCATAAGGAATGCTCCTGTGATTGGGAGAACATATTTACCCTCTGACAACTACTACCCAGCTTCTCTTCATCCATTAGTCTGCATTAGGATCAAATCCCTAATTACCAAAACACTGCGCTTTCATGAGAGAATTCCCTTTTTCTTTCAAAGCCAAAATATTTCACGCTCATCATGGTTAAAGGCATTTGATGCCTGTCTTGAGTTTATTTTCCAGTACCAGTTTCAGCAGAACCTCGTTGATTATGTAAGCATTTATATCACGTATCTTAAGTTTTTTGAAAAGTTGAAAAGGGGAAAAGTTTCAAAAATAAGTTGTTTTTACACGTTAATTATTAAGGTATCACTGCTCCTACTACTTCAGGGTATACAAACCCGGAAGGTTACCTGTGAATAAGAAACTAAGATTGGCGTCCAGCTGCGTTCCTTACATCCTCTGTTCCTCCTGTATAAAAAAAGAAAACGCAACACATGCCTCACGAAAACCGTACCCTCTCTCTCTCTCTCTCTCTCTCTCTCTCTCTCTCTCTCTCTCTCTCTCTCTCTCATGTAAATGCTTGCAGGGCAGGCTTGTGTTCAGATGCCATACGCAGGTTTACGAAGCTCATGCCATTAGATCTCTGCCAACCGTAGCAGTTAGATCGTTATCCTTTTGCAGCAGCAAAGTCTTTTACAGATAAAAAGGCAGGGGTCAGTAGACTGAGCAAATATTCCAAGTTGACAGAAGTCAGTACTGGGAAGAGAGGTATGTGATCAAACGGAATGAGTTCCCGGGTGCCCCCCTTTTGTTTTTATTTTTGTTTTTATTTTATTTTTTTTATTATTATTTTTTTATTTTTTTTTTTGAGCTTGTGGCTTTTGTACGAAAGTTTTCAACGTTGAAATTAAGGTAAGAAGACTTTAGTGGATGCTAGTACGCCTATATTAATTAAGGTATGAAGGTGTGGTGTTTCATGATAGAAGTATTTCCGAGGAAGCGGTTAGCTTTGGTGAATGTATGCATCAGAGATGATTCGTTCATAAGGAAAGAATGGATGCTGTTATCTTGGTTAAAAGGTTTACATTCAGAAGTGGTAGGAGAAAGTAGAAGAAGAACGTCTAGAAATGATTATGACTTGATGCGATTTAAAAAAGCCATATAAAAGAGAAAATGGTGCGATGTAATAAAGCCATATAAAAGAGAAAATGATGCGATGTAATAAAGCCATATAAAAGAGAAAATGGTGCGATGTAATAAAGCAATATAAAAGAGAAAATGATGCGATGTAATAAAGCCATATAAAAGAGAAAATGGTGCTATGTAATAAAGCCATATAAAAGAGAAAATGATGCGATGTAATAAAGCCATATAAAAGAGAAAATGGTGCGATGGTAATAAAGCCATATAAAAAGAGAAAATGATGCGATGTAATAAAGCCATATAAAAGAGAAAATGGTGCGATGTAATAAAGCCATATAAAAGAGAAAATGGTGCGATGTAATAAAGCCATATAAAAGAGAAAATGGTGCGATGTAATAAAGCCATATAAAAGAGAAAATGATGCGATGTAATAAAGCCATATAAAAGAGAAAATTATGCGATGTAATAAAGCCATATAAAAGAGAAAATTAAGGCGCGCAACCGAAAATTAGGGACAGACTTATCGTCTCTTTTCGTCCCTTGAAGAACCTAACGTACTTTTGCAGCTGCTGTCTTCTCTGATTTTCATAGAAGAGCGGTTTTACAGGACTTGCAGTCATTTAGTCATGAATGTCATGTTAGCCATGCCCAATGTCTTTTCTCTATCCATAAAGATACTGAACTGCTACGGAGACATACCACAAAATTGTTTCACCCCAGCTTCCACCCCAAACCAATCACTTTCCTTCCCACGTATTTTAATACACACTTTACTTTCATCACACAAACTTTTACTTTCTCTCATCAACTCATCCCCTGTCCCAAGCATGTTGAATGATATTGCTTCTTAATCAGTTCTGTATGCAGCACACAGTGTATTCCTCTGGCTTTCTTACTTTTTTTTACATTCAGGTACAGTGGGGCTCAAATCTCATGCGGCATGATTCTTTTTGTATCGTCCATATTCTCAGACGCAACGTGATGTTGCCAAGTAGTGCTATTTTTTTTTTTTTTTTTATTTGTAATGTCATTCATGTCGAAAAGTTTGCAAATTCACAGCTAGCACTATTTTCTTTATGGTTAAACAGATATGATTCTTAATTTGTGTGATTTGAATTGATTTTTTTATTTTTTTTATCTTTACGTTGCTCAGTTCAAGTGTGGTGTGATAAGGTTAGCGGTGCCAGCAATGAAAGCACACTTAACATGCTCCTCGGACTGGTCAACATAACCATGTCTACAGCACTATGACAGTAAACACCAATAAAGCTCAACAGTCATAACAACAATTTCAATGTAGGTATATGAATTAAAACAAGTTTTATTTGAATGCTGAAGATTTCGGCTGCGTTTAAGCTGCCTGTATGTTGGAAAATGTTTTATAGGCCTAAAAAAATAATCTAAGCGATCTGAGATGTAATCTTTACTAATGTTTTTATTTGTAGAGATTACCTGTTCATTGAGGAATATGAATTACAACCATTTTTTCTTTGAATGTTGAAGTTTCAGGCTGTGTTTTAAACTGCCTGTAATGTTGGAGAATGATTTATAGGCCTATAAAAAATATCTAAGCTTTCTGAGATGTAATCTTTACTAATGTTTTTATTTGTAGAGATTACCTGTTCTTTGAGGAATAAAAGATGATATGGTTTTGGTTATGTGGAGAAGATGGCTATTAATCGAAATATCATAAGTATTAATATCAAGGCATATGGAACACTTGTTTTTCAACTGGTTTACAATATTATTTTCTTAAAAGTCCTGCTCGCTTTTGGTGTATAATTTATTCTTTCATAAGGTAACTTGAAGTGCAAGAATGTGTAGATAACCTCATTTGCTTTCTGGCCAGAAATTGTTAATATAGAGATGTGAATGTCAGGTGTAAAGTAAGGAAATCTAACACCTAGGCTTAGGAATTATATCTTGGCTTTGACAAATAGGTGAATATTTGCTAGTATGCTATCAGTTTTGAAATATTTAAGAAAGATAACAAATAATTATGTATGAAAATACAAATATGCATTTAGCAAACAAAGTAAAAGTAAATGTTTTCAAGATAATTTAATGGTCACTACTCATTCTAGACCTACTTATATACCAGGTGATTGTTGTTGCACCGACACTGATACGTCACACATGCTCCCCTCACACGTTGATATCGCTTGGCGCATTCTACTTTTGTATATACATATTTACATTTTTTCAGCATTGAGGGTAAAAGCAATCAAATAGGACTATTTCAAATTTTAAGTTTGCTTTGGAAGCATTATTAATGTCACGACAATTTTTTCGTTTTTTTTTATTTATTTAACATTTGAACTGAGGTTTGATGGCGACTTCGTTTTGGTCAAATGCTTCAGCAATGAGTGAACGAAAGTTTTGAAAATGTTTCGTAAGGGTTTTTCTGAAATTTGGCTACACGTGACATTTTCTAGCAATTTTTAAATATGTGACAGATTTCACTCTTATGAAACATATGGCCTTAGTGTATGCGATAATCGCGTTTTCACATTGAAATAAAAGGTAGATATGGAGCATGCTAGGTTGCCAGTTTGTGAATTTTGAACGAAATCCTTTGGAGTCATGTTGCATGAGATTTGAGCATCACTGTACATATGTAATCTATGAATATAAAGATGGATGTATGTCAGTGTTTATGTGCCACATACACTTTGACACGCATTGAGCAATTTCAACTAAACTTGATATACATATATCTTAGCATCTGGGAAAGAATACTGTGGGGGTAAGACATAACTAGCACAAAGGAGAGGGGTGAGAAAGGGTGACGTAAAAATACTGAAAATGGTAGATATCAATACCTAATTCATAGCTTTCGAGATCACTGTTATGAATAGTGCCACTCCCAATGCCCTTTAAGTCCAAGTTCAGGCCTGATAGGTGGCGATGTATGAAGAGGTGGGAAGGAGTGACATTTAAAAATAACTGAAAACGACAGATAGTGTCTAATCCATAGTTTTCAAGGTTGCTGAGATAAATAGTGACATTCTTAATGCTCTTCATGTCCATGTTTAGCCTTGATAGGGAGTGGGTGAGAATGGGCTGATATTCTAAAAATAAAAAAAACAATAGGTAGCAATGTCTAACCCATAGTTTTCAAGGTCAGTGTGATGAATAAGGACACTTCCGATGCCCTTTAAATCCAAGTTCAACCCTAGGAAGGCGTGTGTGAGAAGGGGGTGATATGTAAAAATAACCGAAAATGAGAGATATTAGTATCTAATCCAGAGTTTCTGACGTTGCTGAGATGAATAGTGACACTCCCGATGCCATTCAAGTCCAAGTTCAGCCTCGATAGGAAGTGGGAGCGAAGGGATGAAAAATAAAATTTCAAAAATTATGGATATTATTGTATCCATAGTTTTTGAGGTGGCATAGATGAATAGGTACACTCCCAATGCCCTTCAAGGCCAAGTTCAGCCCCAAAGGAAATGGGGGGTGAGAAGTGGTGAAATATAAAATGTCAAAAATTCTGCACAATGTACAAGCAACTATCTTAACAGGAGAGAGGAGAGAGAGAGAGAGAGAGAGAGTGAGTGAGTGAGTGAGTTTATCAGTTGTCATTAGAGTTTTCCTGGGCAGTGCCAGGTTTGGTCAGTTAATATATATGTAAATATATGTATATGCATGTGTATATATATATAATTATATATACATATATATACATGTATATGTGATGTGTGTGTGTGTAAAAGCCTCCTAACTTTGTGCAATAGTTTCGCAGAAAATTGTTACTATCCACAATCCGGGCATTTGGTGGATTTCACACCTCCCAGAGCAGCGTAAATAAATTGTTTACATTTCAAGCCATCTTAAGGAGTGAAGAGTATAGAAGCTGTTTACTTTATTTATGAGGCAGTTCTGCCCCAAAGGAACCCCCAACCATCCAAAGGGACCTCACTAGGGGCATATACTTTTTAAAGCTAATCTGTTTGCACTGCCTATGGCCCTCAGCAAAGTCAAGGAAATACGAATGACCACCGATCTGACCTGACAGAGATTGTTGAGTCAACTCTCATTTCTAGAAGTGAAATGTGAATAAAAGAAAAGAGCCTTGAAGCTCGGGAAATTAATTACTT